>NW_008615471.1:4515-43751 GCF_000691845.1 Merops nubicus
TCATGAAAAACTTGTCACAAATCAAGCAAGGATGTCAAATTTATCACACATCAGCTAATCTGCAATTATTTTCTGTAAAATGTATATGCTGCCCCAGCAACATATGCAAAAGAAACTGGTCTTCTAGGCAAGAAAATATATAAAATATAAAGGCTTTGAAATAGCTCACATGGACCTGACAAGAACAATTTGCATGCAGGCAGTTAATGCAAAAGAGCTGACTTGGGATAATTCACTTGGAATTAGGACTTGGAGCCCGAGCAGGTTACTGGTGCACTCAGGTTGTATCAGCCAGTCTGGCAACATGTTTATAAAATCCAGCCACACCTACCCCTTATGCCAGTCCAAGTTACAGCGTTTCCAGAAAATCTCTCTTCTCCAAGCTATGTCTTTCTGGCAAGATGACCGATGTGTGAAATAATCTCTTTGCTCCTCAGACTTCAGACTTTTCACCAGCATGGACACCTGGGCAACTGAAGACCTGCTTATGGTGTGTTTGTAGCTGTGCCACTCACAGCTTTTTGGCACGTAACTGTCCCAAACTGTACTGCTTCAAAACTAGACCGTTTTAGACAATAAAGGCTGTTCCTGCTCACTCTCTTCTCAGTGTTTATTTTTGTTTAATCTTTGTTTTTACAGCACTATTGATTTCTCTGCTGCATTCTGTTTGTCATCCTGAAAACGTGAGGCACGAGCAAGATGAGAAGGTGAATTACACCCCACGCAGAGACCTCGGAGCCTGCCCAGGGAAACAGACACAAGGTTATCTCCAGGTCCTTCCTCCTCCCAGTTTCTGCCCCTCTGCTGGGGGCCAGGCAGCAGAGCAGACGATGCTGTTCCCTTCAGCCCCACCCCTGGCACCGCAGCCCAGCAGCAGGGGGAGGTCTGGGCAGGGACGCTCGGGGCGTGTGGGGCGCTCAGCCAGAGGCTGCCCAGCTGCTGACGGGAGAGGCTCCAGGAGACCTCTCACCTCTCAGGGCCTCTCTGGCTCCACAGGCTGCTCGCTGGTACGGTGGAAGTTCTGGCAATACCAAGGAGTCTTCTCCCCACCCACAAGTCCTCCTGTTAACTGGTTTAGACTCTACCTGGAAGATAGCTGCAACAACCCAGGCACAGGCTGGAGGATGAGATCATTTAAAGAAGCCTCTGAGAATGTCAGAATCACATCTGCCACCAGATATCAAAACAAACCCGCCTGGGAGTCAGTATAGCTGTGATTTATCAGTTCTTAAAGAGAATTACATGAGCACAGGGATTTATTTGTCAGTGGGCACTCTCAGCTTTGTACCAGACATATGATTCTATATGAAATCCAGGTGCCATTTAGAACAGTGTCAAAAGTCAGACTAAAATTAGTATCCATCGAATGACTGTTTTGAAGAAGTAGTATACCCACTGTAAAAATCTCAGACTCGTGTATTTCTCTTAGCAACATCCCTGAGTTTTCTCTCATACATTCCTAGAAGCCTAAACAATCAAGTGTGGAAATATTTCCCGTGTTTCTGCTTGGACAGGGCTCATGACTCAGGATCAGTCTGAGTGTCTCAGTAGTTCCCCCAGAGCTCAGAGCTGTCCACCACTAGTTTGATTTACATGCACAGCATCTACCTACATGAAAAGCCTTGATACACTAGAAAAGACCCAGATGGGTTTTCCACATTTATTTAGGAAATAAATTAAATTACTTTAAACAGTCTTAGGTTTTCTGAGAACTGCCTGCACACTACTCTAAAAAACCAAACCCAAACATGGTTTATTTTGTTCTGAGACAGCCACCCCAAATCTACCCTACTACCACCCTACAGACTGAGTTCACCTTCATGCCATGCTGTGCCTACCCAAACTGTAGCAGTCACCCACTTCCACCGAATAAAACAGTGCTTTATTTGCAAAGATTTAAATAAAGCTCTTTTTGTTCAGGAGAGATCTCTATTCTTTTCAGCAAAAGGCATGATCTCATCATTCTGATATAATCGTCCCATTAATTGCATGAAAGAAACCTTGCACGGCCACAGTGGAGACAGATCACTCCAGAAGGTGAATCTGGAGCCTAGAGGGGTGTTTACAATTTACCTCATCATCAGGAAGAAGAATGTGTGTCATTTAGCTGTTCCCCAAGAGTGAGAACGAAAGCAAAATCAGCACAGGGCTAGGCTGACATCAAGATGCCATTCAGAGAGTATCCAGCCCAAACAATGTCTCAGCCTCACAATAAGCCTTTCACGACCAGGTGGCCCCCAGCCACCCTGTAAAATTCCATCCCAGAATGGGACAGAAAGTGTCTTTTAGCCAGGAATATTCAGTTGCACGTTCAGGACCACCTGTTTATTTTCATGGTTGGTGTTGATATTTCTGTTGCATGGTCTTCTTTAAGTTCAAAGACTTCACATCTACATGTAGCTTTTTGTTCAGTTAAAAATTGTTTAGATTTGCAAGTCACAGCAAGGCAAATTTCAGAAAGAAAATGGTATTATAATTGATTAGGTTTTTTTTTTTAGAAGAAAATATTGTGGTCATACAATAAATAAATAAATCTGTTTTGATAGATATTACCACGCTTACTACAGTCCTTGAGCTAGTGACCTTCTTCCAAGTCACTCTTGTTTTTAGAGTTCTAAACAAAGAAGTGAATAAAAGATGATCAGACAACAGCTGTAGGAAGGAACACTCCTTTCCTTCACATGCCTCCCAGTGAGCAGATTGTTACAGCAACTCAACACTCACTCTCAAACCGACCTGAGTCCTCGAGTCATTTCTGAGACAGCCATCAGGAGATGGCTGCAACAGAAACGTGGTGCCCACCAGTGCCTTGAGAGCTCCAGTTTATCCAGACTGCCAATCCCCAGACGCTCAGTGCTGAAGCAGCAGTACTGACCTGACACAAGGATGCTGCTCTGAGCAGCCAGCATGCTCTGCAGAGTCCTACCAAGCTGCCTGAAGTCCTTGTGGTTAGACACTGTTCTTGTGATTCAAGCCAGAGATTTGGGAATGTGGGTTACAAGACAAGGTCCAAGATTATTAACCTATGATTAGGTTACAAGCCTGTACTCTAACCACTGCAGCAGGCCAGACCAAGGTGCTTCTTTTCTTGGGTAGATGTAGTGGTGCACATCAACACTTATTATGTGAAAACTGACTTTCCATCTACCCTCCAGGCCCTACTCTTGTGGCCCTACAACTGCAGTCCTTGTACTTGCACCACTTCCACTTCTTGTGTTTCATCTAAAAGATTGAGCTTGCCTTACCTGATTCAGAGTTTGTGAGACACACCTGGCTCCACAGGCATGACTGTCTGTCTGCTTTTCCTGATGTGATTTTGTGGACTTTGGGACTGAGTCAAACATATCTTCATCTTTAAACAGGAATGAGACCATGTACTAGTCTGATCTGCTAGATCTTGGGTCTATAATATTAACACAGAAAAAGGACTTCATCCTATCCCCAGATAATCAAGTAGGGCAAATGCTTGGCAAGGGCAACCAAAATTTACCTTTAGATATGGAACATCTCTCCTATGAAGAAAGGCTGAGAGAGTTGAGGTTGCTCAGCCTGGAGAAGAGAAGGCTTCAGGGAGACCTTATTGCAGCCTTTCAGTACCTAGAGGAGGCCTACAGGAAATCTGGGGACAGGCTTTTTAATAGGGCCTGTTGCAACAGGACCAGGAGTGATGGCTTTCAAACTAAAAGAGGGAAGATTTAGAGGAGAGAGAAGAAAGACATTTTTTATGATGAGGGTGGTGAGACCCTGGCTCAGGTTGTCCAGAGAGGTGGTAGATGCCCAGTCCCAGGTGAGGTTGGATGGTGCTCCAAGCAACCTGCTCTAGTTGGAGATGTCTCTGCTCAGTGCAGGGGGATTGGACTGGATGACTTTGAAAGGTCCCTTCCCACCCAAACCACTCTGAGATTCTATATCCATGCTTATGACATGTCACATCCTGAGATACACACAGTAGCTGGGCTAAGCACTACAGAGTTCTTCCTCTGCAGAGATGAAGTTCTGCCTCCCACACAGAGAAATCCTCAACTCGTGCATCTGGAAGAACAAATGCTTTAGCACACTGACCTGCACAGGCTTTGTTGTTTTAGGTGGGGTATGTGACTTGTTTCTGCACTGCCTACAGGTCTGCTGAAAACCACTGCCCATAAAAAGCTCATCTCACCACACCTGCTTCCCTCCCCCATTAGGAACCACGATAGCATCTCCGTGCTGGCCTGGGCAGGTGACAGCAGCCTTCCTTCTTGAATATATGTTTTGATGTGTCAAAATGACTAGAAGAGCCTTTTGCTCAGGTCATAAAAGGGACCAACCTCTGGCCAGCCAGTGTTGGTGGTGCAGAGTTGCACTTCTTCATGCCTGGACACTCTGACATAAGAGTCTTTCACACGACAAGAATGCCCCTAAGCAAAGAGCATGGGCTTTACCCATTGAAAAAGCAACTTTGAAGCACACCGTTCCCCAAGGCAACCCCCACACTACCAAATTAACAGAACAGCATCTGAGGACAACCTTCACGTCACCACTTCAGCGTGTATGACTTGGATGACTGAGGAAGCAGGTTCTCAAGAAGAACTGTGGCATTAACAGACCACAGAGTCTCTGCTGTCGCTGCTGCACCAGGTGTTCCCCCTTGTTACAGTTTGGGGACAGCAGCATCTAGGTTTCAACCCAATCTCATGAAGTTCAGAAAAAATGGCACTTGTGAGTGGGGTGGTCTTCACTCAAGCTGACAAAGGCATCCTCATACCTGGCATCACTGTTCCAAGCTGGCCTGCTTCCCCCTCAGCACGTCTTTCTGACCCAAACAGGCTCTAAACACTGGCACCTCCTCTGTCATACACCTGTTAGAAGGGAGCAGATCAGCAGCATCTTTCCAGGGTGAGGGATGTCTCCAGGACCCTGCCCCTGTAGCGGATACACTTGCTCACACCCAAATTTTGGAATAATTCATGTATCTTGAAAAACTCCTCCAGCTCCGAAGAGGTTGCAACCTCCAGCCGCCTGTCATCGCCCTTCTGCTACAGATTATCTGCTGGAGGGGCTCTCCTTACAAATGTTCCACAATCTGTTGCCTTCAAAGTGAACTAAGTTAACTTCAAAAAAAAAAGGCAATAGTGTTTTTTCTAACCTAACTCATTTTGACAGAAGAGTTAGAAAATGACACACACAATAGTGAGAAGATGGTGACAAGCAGCCTGAGGGGCAGTTCTCTCTTCTGCAAGTGTAGCAAGATCCAGACAGTAACTTCTGCCCATGACTTCGTTAAACTACAATTTTGTCTAGCTTATTTTCTATACATTGCTAGAATTGAGAAGAATTATATTAGTACATTACTCCTCTGTGTTGCTGAAGCTAACATCATCTACTTAATCCATGAACAACACTCCTCCTGCACAGCCAAGTGTCAAAACACTCACAGGCTCTTCCCCAAACCTTTAAAAACTCACAGCTTCCTTACCACCTTCAGTAAGCTGACATTTGTCACCTGTTCACCTCATTCTCTACTGCACCAAAATAAACAACTGTTTGAAATTATTTTTAATTTTCCAAATGCAATTTCATTTCAGTGTATTAATTTTTATTTCATTCTATGCTCAAAAATGTGCTGTTGCAATTGCACAAAATAAAATTCATTAGGAAAAATGTCTTCCCTGAAAGGGCTGCCCAGGGCTGTGCCAGGCTGCCCAGGGCAGTGGTAGAGTCCCCATCCCTGGAGGGGTTTAAAAGCCATGGAGATGTGGTGCTGAGGGACATGGGTCAGTGGTGGACTTGGCAGTGCTGGGTTAATGTTTGGATTCAATCTTAAAGTTCTTTTCCAACCTAAAGGATACTCATTCTGTGACTGGATGAGAACCTCTGTGCCATAAAATGAGCTGCAGGACAACCTCCTTACTGAAGTGGTGCAGAATATTGTACCTAGATCCTCCCTACACTGCAGCTCCTGAGCTGCTTTCATTGCTGGGGATGCTAGGGATTATTCTTCTTCTGAGTAATTCTGTGTTATTACAGAAGTTCTGGGAAACAGCCTCAGCTGTTCTGTGGGGATTTCTTTCCCTTTTTTTTTTTTTAAACTCAAACATCTTTTCTTGTTTACTGAAAATCCTAACAGAGTAGTTCCTACAGGCCACACAGAGATGCCTGGAGCTATGACACTAGTTCCTCTGAGGACTCCAGGGGTGACCACAAGGGAGAGACATACACAGAAACTAAAGACTACCCAAGAAACACATAGCCTGTGGAAGAGGCTTTGAAGTGACTTCCTAGCATATACCAGCTGCCTAACAAAAGTCTGAACCCAGGAAAAGCTATGCACGTATGAAGGGGAACAAAAGAGTTTAGAGGAAGTACATAATTTGCCCATATTAAATGGGCAAAAGTAGGCATCTGTTTTTGTTCTAGGTATGCAAATGCTTTGAAAATCCCATCCCATGATTTCAGGTGCTTGATTTCTAAAAATACCAAACCTCTTAAATCACGATTCAGCTACACAACAGGTTGCTAGCCCATATGCCAACATTCTTTCTAGAGACAGCTTTAAGCTCACAATTGTTTCTTCACAATTAAAACCAGGTAAGAATCTTTATCTCATGATCTCAGGTTACCTTCACATCCTGTTCACACACACAGTGCTTTCTGTTTTGTCACAAGGACAATGCAGCTTAGATACTTTGTACTACTTCTGTCTTCTCATTTAATTGAATTCCTTAATTTTTGTAGTATTTATTTCATTTTCAGATATTTTCAACAACTAAGCACAGCAAAAGTTTCCTTTCTTCTTTTTTGACTCTCCAGAGAGAAAGGTAAGGGGCTGGTGGATGAGCAAAGTTTAAAAATTTAAAACTAAAGCCTTTAAAAGTTACTGCTGTTAGTCCATTTCCTCCATGTTTTTTCATATCAAACATGGTACATTTAGAAGAAAGACTTTAATTGCCAGTAAAATCAGCCATAAAAAAAAGTTTATAACTAAATTGTAGAATTCCACTCAGATAACAACAAATGATAAATTTATAGAATCTACACCTGTGAAATTTCTACTTGCAATGAAACTGAGATTGTACCATAATATAGGAAAGGTCCCTCTGACCCCAATGGATGATTCCTGCTTATTCCATAGAAGCAGCCAAAAAGTATGCAAGGTAAGCATCTTCAAAAGATGTGGTTTTGTGAGAGATTCCTACAGGTGCCATCTGTTGTCATGTTAAAAGTTTATTTTATAACAATTTAACTAAAATTTGTTTTCCTAGGTCATCTCCAGATTCCATTAAACCAACTTTCTGTCCCTAACACTCAGCAAAAGACTCCAGTTCAAAAGACGTGGTTTTGTGAGAGATTCTTACAGGTGCCATCTGTTATAAAATAAACTTTTAACATGACAACAATTTAACTAAAATTTGTTTTCCTAGGTCATCTCCAGATTCCATTAAACCAACTTTCTGTCCCTAACACTCAGCAAAAGACTCCAGAAAGGAAAGTGTGTTTGTTCAAGAGAGGCTCAGAACAAAACACAAGTGCCACATATCCTTGAACTTTGGGAAGTCTACTCCACACTGTTGTCTTTCTTTACACTGGAAGAGAGAGAAAGAAAACTGAGGAGCTGTATCAATATCAAAGCAAGAAGGGCATTTTAATGCTTTGCCTTTGCAGCCAGTATTTCCCATACAAAAAAATATATCAAGAAACCATTGTGACACCAAACACTGCAATGAACATCTGTTAAAACACACAGCCCAATACTGGAAGCTCCTAAACCATACAAGACGTACTCTTAGAGAGCCAGCAAGGTGACACACCCTCATTTACCTGAAAAGGAGAAACATTTTTCCTGTTCTTTGGACACACACAGGCCAGTAGGTTAAATTCTGAGCCTTGTTGCTTGGGCATTTCCCTTCCCTCTCCATGGAGGCCCTGGTCTCCAGACTCTGACAGCATCCACAGGAACAAATAGAAGTTCTGAGCTATTTTCATAGAATGGCTGAAAACCTGTAAGATAAATGTAAGGAACATCTGAATAGAATATTGAAAAAGAAGAAAAAAAAGATCTGCAATATGAGGACACAAGATATTTCTTTCTGAATACAGAACCCCACTTGCCTGGCTATCATCCTTTACCATGAACAAACTTTCAAAGCCTGTTTCTCTCTAGCACTCATGACTCATTTTCTAACATCGCGTCTTTGGCGGCTTGAAGCATTTGGAAAGTGGAAAGCAAACAAAATTGCTTTTAATGCACTCATAAGAGGGTACTTCAGGTTTTTTAAAAGCCATTTTTTCTCTATCTTTTAGCTGCTAGGAGGCTTTAAATGGGACCCCTGTAGGTTTTTGTCTGTAAACCATACGAGAGCATAAAAGCTTGGAAAACTTGCAGAGATTCTGAAGCAGGTTCACACAGCTTCATTGAAACTGTGTGTGGTTTTGAAGCTCACCAGGGCTCTACTCACCAGGAACCAGTTCAAATTGCCAACTTAAAAAATAGATTTAAAACTCATAAAGGATTATGATGAAAACCTAAGACTTATTTTGTGGACTTCCAGACCAAAAGAAAAAAAAATGCTATTCTGTAAATAGGAATGGGGTTCCAGTCTCTAAAGGTTTTTGGGTATTGTTTCTTTGAAAACACATGCAGTAGCCTAAAGAAGGGATCAGACTAACCTCTGTAAACACAGCCTGAATTAACCTGCATCAAAGCAATTTACCTGTATCAAAAGCATCAAACTGATCAATCCATTATGCCAACACACTGTGGTTCAACTATCCTAAAGCACCTGCAGGACTGGTACAATGGATGTGTCTCAAATCTTTCCCTGTCTTTGGAGGTGACTTTTCTCAACCCATTTCAATATCAATCAGAACAGCCAGCAAGAAAAGGCCTGGAAAGCCACCACTGCCATCCATAAATACCATGAGAAATGTGAAACTACTTTCATTTATATGAAGAATCAGTCAAATCAGAATTTCTGACTAACACATTATCTCACTACCACCAATTTCTCAGCTGACCTTGCAAGGTTTACTAGAATTCAGTGCTACAAAAGAAAACATTCAAAAGAATACTTTCTCAATAAGGGAGACATGAAAAATCTGTCATGCTAGGTTCTCATATGGCATTTCTTGTACATACACAGTCATCACTGAAGTTTGTGAGAGCTCTGAGAGGACAGACTGCCACCATGGATTCTTACTTCAGTCAACACTGCAACTCTAACTTTCTCATTAAGGGAGACGTGAAAAATCTGTCATGCTAGGTTCTAATATGACATTTCTTGTACATAGTTGTCACTGAAGCTTGTGAGAGCTCTGAGAGGACAGACTGCCACCATGGATTCTTACTTCAGTCAACACTGCAACTCTAGTAAGATATCAGGAAGTGAACAAATTAAACTGTTTTCCATGGGCTTTGATGGCAAGTGCTACAAGGGATGAACGATGTTTATGATTTACATTGGTTGGGGGACTGATTTTGCCACTAGTGGCTGCTTTTAGCTTTTGTACTGATGACTTATAAACGTTATACTCACTGACAGTGAAGAACGCTCGGCAGTGCTGTGATTTCAGATTAACCACTGGATATCTCAGCAGCTGTGCAGTGCCAGGGAACCCATGCAGCTGTTCATGGGGAACATAAAGAGCACAGGGTTGGTCACAGAAGTTTATTTTTCCAACTCACAACCAGCCATGGAATGAATTCCTAACTCGGGAAGGTCTCTTCTCTTCATACAGAATACTCCAAAATCTGTGGATGTTTTTTCCCTAACATTCTGTTTGACTAGGAATCCATTGTCCCACGTTAAGTGGCCTGAATCCATAGTACATGAGCCCTAGCACAAGAGCAGCAGAGAGTTCCTAAGCCCTTGCAATAGCTGAGATCTGAAAGAGCTCCCAGAGGTACAAAAGAAAAACGTTCAAATGCTGAAGAGGAAACCAAAATGTTTATCTCTGCCTGTTGGGACTGGAAGGGGCAGAGGACCTGACCCAAATCTAGTGACACGAAGCAAGATACATTGACCAGGTGCTGAAAAGGCTTCTTGGTCAAAGAAAGCACCAGCCAACCTGGTGCACTTGGAGCAATCTTCAGTGCTTCAGAAGAAGGGAGGGAGGGAGATAAGGAGGAAAAAGAAAAAACTCCAGACACCCAACACCAAAACTCTTTCAGAGGCCAGGGAAGGGGAGTTCCTTTCTGGACCCTACAGGTAAGCAGCAATTGTGAAGCACAGCATTAATACAGCACAAGTGTACTGTAAACAGGTACTCAAGTAGTCTCAGTGACCAGGAAAAAAAAAAAAAAAAAAGAAAGAAAGGAAAAAGAGGAGGGGGAGAGGTACTATTCAAAGTATTACTCAAAGAGAGTAAAGTCTGGAAGAACACAGCCCATGGCTGGCGTCTCACTAGTTCTTTTCCATCACTTAGGCCAGTTGGAAGAAAATCCCTCCAAAGAAGCTTTCATAAGATGGCATTTTTGTGATTCAGTATAGCACCAATATTCCTTTTGAGTTTTATAACTGTTCCTAGAACATTCTTGGCAATGAATTTAAACTTTTTGAAAGAGGTTGCATTTCACTGTAAATGGTTATCTGGTATTCACAACACAAAATAAGCATTTGAATATTTATTGTGAGCACATTGCATTTTAGGGAGAACACACAAAGATTCTTACCACAATTATCTTGTTCCAGCTTTAATATATTAGCTGTCACCTCTTTAATGGATCTTGTGAGAAAGGAAAGTTTCTTTCTTTAACTCTCTTTTCCCCCTGAACGCAATTACCACCTCATTCAGAGCTCTTTGTGTCCACCTAATCTCTCCGATTATGTCTCTGACACCACCACAATACGACATGACTGACATACCTGACAGCTCTGACTACTGACAGAATACTCACAATGCAAACCAGCTCCATGCAGGATGAGTGTTACCTACCGCCAGCCTCCCAGAACAAACATGGAAGGAAGGTAAGAAAGGGGTGGGGGCATTTCACCACTAGCCTAACCCCTACCGATTTTTCCTCCTTTTAGAGCCAAACAGCATTGACAAGCAGAGCCTCTTTGTCCATACCTACCTAATGAACCAATTGTCGGATGAATACAAAAGAACACCCATTAGTATTTTAATTTTGAATTTATAGAGTAGAAAATGCATGTTTGGAGACCTGACTTACAAGTAGGACTTGATGGATCATTTTGTCTCTCTCCAGCCTTTTTATGCTTCTCCGGGTCATAACTCCCAGCTGGTGCTCAACTGTCAGATTTAGGCAGGTGGCAATAGATGAGAGGCTGTGAGGAAAGCTATACCTGAAAATACCATTCCCAGACAACAAGCTGCCACTGGAATCAAGCACAAACTATTTCAGCATCCAGCATTTAGATCCATGAAGACATGAAGTAGTACTACAAATAACTGGCTAATATAATAGCAGTAATGAACACACCAATCAGGGAAAATATTAATGTGGGCTGCTCCACAAAATGTCTTATACTTTAAAGATTTCAGGTTTTTAAGTGGCATTTCTACATGAAAAGCTTCATCTTGTCAGCACTGACTTCCTTTCCCCTCCCCCCCATTAAAAAAGGATGAGAATTTGGGGAATAGGGATGAAGCAATTTTTTCTAAATACACTGAATATTCAGAACAGAATACACAATTATTCAGAAGTTGCATCTTTCTGAGCTCTTGAGCAGCTTCAGAAATTACACAATTCCAGAATCAGAGAGAAGGGGCAGAAATCAAACTCACATTTTGAAACTGGAAAGTCTAGAGCCAAAGTGTGCCACTCAGGCATCCAGTTTTCAGAGATCAAAGACCAAAAAATTAATATGGGGCCTTATATCCATCTCATTTCACATCTAAAAACCACTCATGTAAGAGTTTCCTCAGACAACGATACAGCAAAAATACAACATGCAAGCTTGAAGGCTATGATCAGGAAAGTTTTGTGGTCAAACAGTATGTTCTCAAAAGCTGAATTGTTAATTTTCTACCTTAATTTTCTTATGCTGAAAGTTCAGGCTGTTACTACAGATTCAGCACAACATTAAGTTTGAAAAGGTTTAAGGAGCAGTTTAAGTAAATGAATGTCTGCAGAAAACCCTCTTTTTAATGCATCACATTCCAGCTTGTGATACTTGGTTTATTCTGTACTTTAAGTTATTGCTGCCTCAGAACCCATCGTGCAGATTCCACGTTACAGGATGTGTCAGTGAGCTAAAGCAGTATTGTAAAAACAAACAAACAAAATCATTAATGTTAATAAACACATTAAGAAAAATCTCTCCTACTGTTAATACCAAGTCAAATTTTCAAATGGGATGCTAGAATCAATACTTTACCTAAATGGCAAATCTCCTGAGAAAACTGGTAGGATGCAAACATTAAAACTTCAAAAATTATGAACTGTCATGTTTCTTCCTGAATATGAGGCATCACTGCAGGCAGGTGGATTCCTCACACGAGTATTTCACATCTGCCTTACTGACCATAAGATATGCAGACTCTTCATCTGTGCTACACAATGAAAGCAGTAAGGCATGAACTCCTACTGTCTAGTTTTGGGGGAAGGAAAAAAAGATCCTCACACAAATATTTCACATCTGCTTTACTGATGCACTCTTCATCTATGCTACACAATGAAAGCAGTAAGGCATGAACTCCTACTGTCTAGTTTTGGGGGAAGGAAAAAAAGAACAAGAAAACTGTGAATAAAAGTCAGGATATTCAATTACAGTCCTAGGGACAACAGATCTCCCATCAAACGTCCCTTCCTCCCTTAGCTTCCCAGGACTTGTGTTGCCACCATGCATTTTTCTCACCTCCAAAGATGCTGCAGTTCAGAAAGCCAACACGCTCCCCACACAGCACAATTGTTACCTACTAACCTCATGGTGAACTCTGACAGCCCTCTAGCCCCCCAACGCCTCCACAAATCACAGGAGCAAGGGACCAGCATTTCACCTAACAGGCATTCCTACCACAGAAATGCCAAAAAGTCTTCAACACTCTGCTTCAAAAAGCCACCACCACCCCCCTCAGTAACTTGCTTGATATGCCCAAAAAAACCCTCACAAAATTCTCTTTAGCATTTTAACCTTTTATATGGTAAAAATAACTTTTCTAGACAGCCAGGCCTTGATATGCATCTTTACTAAGTTTTCTGAACACTAATTAGTTTCAGATGCCAGGGCAACAATCTCCAAAACACACTGAAGCACGTGTACGGAATGTATTATAACTCCATTTGTACTCAATGATGTGAAAACTTTACAAAGCTGTTGAATAATTATGATTACTAATATCCCAATTAGGTTGAGCAGGTACAAAGACATCCTCAGTGTTAGACACTTCATATTTTTAAATATTTTATTTCTGAATTTTCTCTCTGCTCTTAAAACTCACATGTAACATTACTGTAATTAAACGAGAAAGCATTTGAGGTTTGGTTTTGTTTTCTTTTCCTTAAGTTTGCCTGCTTGGGATGTTTGAACCAGTCTTCCCAGTGAGACAGAGGACTGCATTCAACAACAGAAAAAAATGGAAAAAAAATTCAAAACTGACAATGACCAAAATAAGGAAAGAATTCTACCCAAAGCTAACTCTAAGTATTAGGGTTTAAACTATTAAACAAATCTGCAGCCTTTGAGAATCAGTCAGAATTGTTCTGCTTCTCTGTATCCCTAAAAGATGCAGAGCTCAGGGCTCCCTCTCAGCAAGCACAGGACAACTCCAAGCAAGCCCATCCTGACTGCAAAAGTTTACCATGGAGATAAAGCAAGCATGGGGAAAGGAAGCACCCTCACTTTATGGACTAGGACTGGGAGCAGTTTGAAGGGACTTCCTCAAGCCTTTTGAAGTCCCACTGATATTCTCACTTTGCAAGTAAAAATCCATTGGCCATGCTCCAGCTCTTCCACCTTCATTACTGAGGAAAAACTTCATCCAGAACTGACAAATGTGCTGTCCATCAGACAGGGGCCTCCCACTCAAGTCTTCTTTTCCTGCTCCTCACCTTCTCTGCCTTACCAGAAACAAAATGTCAAAATCTGTCTTCAAGTTTGAATTGCACACACTAGACATATGTGACAAGGTCCATGTCTAGAGATGAAAATTACTGCTTGTAAGTCCAATGACTGTTATAACCATACCAAACTAGTATGGGGGTACTTAAATTGAAAGAAAAAAATACGAAGTCATGCTCAGTTTGTTCTTCAGCAGGTAGGTTAATTACAGATCCTGTAGTACTAACAGAAATTTGTTAAACGTTAGTGAAACAAGAGTCTAAGGAGTAGAACAGCTGAAATACTAATTACTTCTCCTCCTTACACACTTGGAATCACTTCGGTTTTGTCTTATGAATACAAGTATAGCAACAGTGTAATTAATGTGTAATTCAAACTGCCAAATCAACTGCTGCAACAAGTGCTCTGGGGATGTTCTCCAGCAGTCTGGTCCTGGAATTACCAGCCTGTAAGCTCTTCTTCACACCACAAAGAAAGTCGTTGTTGGTAGAAGTGAGTCAAGCAAAATGGGCTACAAATAGATGGTACAATATTCATCATTGCCTGCAAACCAGGATTCCCCTGGTAACGAGGGCAGATCATTTGTTTGTACTTGCTCTCCAAACTGTGCTTCACCCATAGACACATTTACATCCTTAGGCTGACAGACACCCACAGTTCAGCAGAGAGTAGCCACAGGAGCACACTCTGCCACTTTTTTTCCTCCTTACACCCAATGTGGCAACGTAGGAAAAAATTCACAACCAACCCTCCCAGCTCTCCTCCTCTTAAAAACTCAAGAAAAGCCCAAGACAGAAGCAGGAACAGAGTCCCAGACAGCAGGTCAGCCACAGGAACAGCACACAAAGGCAATTCTGAATTTATACCAAGTAAATTATCCATAATTAGTTTCTTATTGCAAGTTGGAGGTGCTCTTTTACAAAGACCACTATTTAGGGGGAAATTCTCTGTGACAGTGCTGACAGCCATTTCAGCTCCCTAGGCACAGACAGAAACAAGACATCTCTTTAAAGAGGCTTGTCTTATTAACATAGCAGAAACAGAGGCTGCTCCAGCATGAACTTCATGAAGTTTTATTGTCTAAAGTGGAAATTTAGAGGTAAAAATAATCTGGAATAAACTGGTATTATGATCAATCTTTGACAAAAATTTTGGCTGTGTTATATGAGTTATTTTATCCGTATGGAAACAAGTGTCAGAAAGAACCTTACCACAGGAGGGATCATCATCTAACCTTGTGGAAACTACTACTAAAAATGTGCCAATGGATTTTTTGTACCCAAAAGGTACAAAATCACATAGCTCTAATTAACAGAGAGTGATCCTTGCTCCTCAGTGATCCCATTTCCTTACTAACAGTCAAATCATCTGAAGACAATTTCTACTGAGAAGCCAAGGTCCTTGAGAAAAAGGTAGAGGTTAATCAATCCCTCCAGAAACTGGTTCAGAAAAGACTACCAGCAAGTTGAGCATGTAAGACTAAACTGCAGAGCTTATTAAAATGTCATGTTTAAGTGGATGGTCAAGAATAGCTGCCAGGGTAGTAGATGTATAATGGACATGACTTCCATGAACAATAAATCACAGCCCCTCTCTTCAGTAAAGCTTTAGCTACAACAAAACTTGAAACAACAGAAGAGAATATAGAGAACAGTTGGAGCTACTGACCTGAAGTCCTCACTACTTCATCTCACATGGATTTTTCCAGACTAGCAAGAGGTAAGGACAACTTTAGAACAGAGGGCAGCTGTGAGACATTCAGCTAGGAAATGTAAAGGCTTTGAAGATAGTGACATTTAGCTCAGCATTTCTTCCAGCTCTGGAAGAGACTTCTGACTGTGCTTCTGAAACAGAACCAACATAGGCTTTTGGACACCGAGGTCTCCCTCAAATGAAGCAGCCAGGCCTGCTGAGGTAAAGCAGCAGACAGAAGGTTCCCTCCACTCCAGTTCTGTATTCAGGAGAAGCACACAGTCATCCCATCAACTGGGGAAACATGCCAGCAACATCTGGCTGAAAGAGGACCAAAGGAACGTGGTCACAATATCTAGCAGACAGGAGGTTATGTGTTGACAGAAGAATAAGGAGGTGGCAAGTCTTTTGGTGTCTAATTTCTCTCTCAGTAAATCTTCCCCTCTTGGTTTCCAGACTGCTGAGAAACAAGGTTTCCTGGAGAAACAGCAGCTTGAGTATAACCTAGTATACTCAAACATAATATTGGTGGCCTGTGTCAAAGGCATTGCACTGGGTACTTGAGGTTTTTCCTCCTCTTTTCTTTTTTTCCAAATTTCAGTTGTTTGAAAATGCAGTTAAACAATCCCCTATTGAAAGGAATTTCACTCACACTTCTACGAACCTGAAGAAAGCAACAATGTACATATGCTAGGACAGAACTATGCTCTCCAAAAGCTACATCTCTAGCTAAGGCAACTTCAGACATACAGCTCCATGCTACAGAAATACAACAGCAGACAGAGCCTAAGGGTACAAAGAACATGGTAACAGTGGGTAAGCTGATTGTGGAAGTGTTATTCATTGAATCTTACAATACAGGAACTGGAGAGCTCTCAATAAAATTAGATAAGCCAGTTTAGCAGACACACAAAAAACAGCCCCTTTTGTTAAAAGGGCACACAGTGATCTTCCAGAGCTTGCTCCCACGTCAAGTTTTGGAAACAAGGGGACAAATGGGTTCAAAAAGGTGAACAGATTTCACAAACAGGTTCATAAATTAGAAACAAAAAAGAGATAGGTGGGAATCTACCTCCCATCCCTAATCCAGGGCCTGCAGATGCTGAGGAAATGCAAGTCAAGTGAACCAAAGGCAGCAGCCAGGCTTATGTCATCTCTCAAAGCAACAGCTTTTGACCACTGCTAGCAACAGAACACAGGGTTAGAGGAAACTACCTGGAGGGCTGAAGGCAGTATTGCTCATGTTGGTTTAATTTACACTGTTTCCACACTGTTAAGTTAAAACCAATGCTTATGCCAGCCACTGAACTATTTGAAAAGTGAGGGGTTGATTGTCAGGTCATCAAACTGGTCCCAGCCTTCCCAGATGGAGACATGGTTTCTGTACTGCAATCCCTCCCCCTGCTCCCCAAAGACCCCCCCAAAAAATTAGCATTGCCAAAGAGCAGGCAGCTGGATCCCTCACCTACAGCAAGGAATCCTCTAATCACAGACAAATCAGGTAGAATCAACTGTTAACAGATAGATTTTATTTCTGTATTTACAATGCTTAAAATAAAATATATCAGTATCTAGCTATTCCTAAAAATTGCAAAAATAGAAAACCTCCTTTTTCAACAAAAGTGCAGAAACATAAATTAGAACATGATAACTTTAAAACATACAATGTTATTTCTCAGTGTTTTTACTATGAAAATAGACTTGTAAAACAAACACCATAATTCATCTTGCAGAAAACCTTCCATCAAAGCAGCATCACAGGGCAAAACAAATAGGACATTAGTATGGAAACACAGGAGCAAATATTTGAATATTTTAAACAGCATAAACTGTTATAAATGATTATAAATAGTTATAAAACTGCCTGGTTTTTTGCAATAGCTTTACCACATAGCCGAATAACAACTGAGTTGTATTTGGTTGTTTGCACAATGAAGAGACCTTCAAATTCTCCTTCTGTCTGTGGCTTGAACTGGACTGGCACGTTGATGTAATGATGGGACCTGTAAAAAGGCAGTTATTTGCATATTCATCATTAATATAAAGAAATTAATCCTACCAGATGGAGAAATTCTTTAGTTTTGATTTTCACCAAATGAGCATAGTGGATGTGCACTGGATCATCAAGTTTACTTTTACAGATTCAATTATCTATTATTCTTCTGCAGGACTCTGATTGTCAAAGCAATTCTTTCCTACTAATTATACAAAGTACTACAGTACTTTATTGCTGCTAGTTTACCTAGGTAAGCTGGGCCTGCCTCTTTGCAGTAACATTTACAGTGTATTAATTACATTGTTTCATAAGTCACAGGACAAGTACACTAAAATTTCCAATTCTTTCTGGAATTCCCCCAATTTGAAGCTAGCATAATCTCAATTGCTTCTAATTACCTCAATGTCCAGAAATATTTGGCTGAATCTTTGCAAGTCGATTTCCCCATCGACAGGGGATCTAGACAGATCCTAGTCAATCATGCAAGAGTGGATGCTTTCAGAAGAAAGAGTGGTATGCTACCCTGGTTTTTTAATTGGGTTAATACAAAACCAAAGCACTAATTATGTTGTGCTGAACTACAATCAACAGCAAAGAGTACAGCCAGATCAAGGTGTCGTGGCTCATACTTGGTTGCTGAGTTTTGTTTAACAAAGCTGGCATGCTCCATCTCTTCATGCATCCCCAATACATGGAATGAAGATATTTATTCAGCTTTATCTGTAAAGAACCACTTTACAAAAGAACATCAGTGTGACTATTCGATCTGGAACAGATGCATTAGATCAGAAAACACTAATTTTAGTAAGAATAGAGTCTGAAGCTGCATGCAGCCAGGCCACCTGAGAATGCACAGAAATAAAAGTCGATTCTGCAGAAAGTCAGGAGGGATGCACGAGTCTGTATCATCAACCCAAAAATAGTGTCTGCTTCCTCATATATCCAGCACTCACTCAAACAGAACAATATAACCAAACTCACACTATCAGGAATGTAACAGTAAGTTATGTATTGCTCTTTTAAAGAGATGCTCACATCTGACTGTCAAAGATGAATTTCCAGAATACAGACAACACCAATTCAGTGATGCTGAGGCAGAGCCCAGTTTCTTGGCATGTGGCAGCTATATTCAATCCCAACTGACCCCTAACTTCAGGTATCCATTTGGCTGGTGCTATGCACATTATCATTTTCTCTAAAGGAAGAATTAGTCAGCACCTCTCCTATGAGACCAGGCTGAGAGAGCTGGGCTTGTTCAGCCTGGAGAAGAGAAGGCTCTGGGGAGACCTTACTGTGGCCTTCAGTACTTAGAGGGGGTCTACAAGAGAGATGGGGAGGGACCCTTCATCAGTGACAGGATGAGGGGTGACAGTTTTAAATAGGAAGAAGGTGGATTTACATTAGATCCAAGGAAGAAATTCTTCATACTGAGGCTAGTGAGACACTGGCACAGGTTGCCCAGGGAAGCTGTGCATGCTCCATCCCTGGATGTGTTCAAGGCCAGGCTGGATGGGGCTCTGAGCAACCTGTTACTAGTGGGAGGTGTCCCTACCCACAGCAGGAGGGTTGGAACTTGATACTCTTTAAGGTCCTTCCCAGCCCAAACCTTTCTGTGATTCTATGACATGACATCTGCAGTCAGGATAAGGCTCAATACACTTGAATTCTCATGCTTCCTAATCCAAAGGGAAAGAAGCTGCTTTCATTTTCTTCAACTAACAAAACTGCTTTTTAGGCAACTATGCAGCATAAATGCTCTTGGAAATGAAGCAACCTGGAGGGTTTTTCTGAAGTACTGAGGTATGTCTGAAGAGTCAGGTAAGTCTGAAGCCAACTTCATAGACAAACTAATCCCATAGTTCTCTAAACACAACAGCAGCAGCAGGTGAGTTTAAAAGGAACAGTACAGGTAGCTCATCTAAGCCATAGTAACCAGATCTGTTGTCAGCCACTAGTGGCTCCTAACACCCAGCATGGTGGCTACTGGAGACAAAAATAATTAGTCAAGCAAAAAACAGTTTTACCTTTCAATAATATCTGAAATAGATACTACTGTCATTAGCTTCTTTCAGATGGCTTCTGAAGAACTTAGCCAAAGGTTTTTAAGAAGCCAGGTGTTTTTTACTGCTCAGTGATATGTTTATATCACTCAAGAGTCATCTTGTTAAAAGTGCTCTCTTTGCAGTAAAAAAATTTCTGCTCTGTCAACAAAGAGAACTCCCCTTTTGAATGCAAATCCCAGACAGAATTCCTTCCCACCCATTCTTTGAGGACTTGCAATACGAGGTAACAGTATCCCTGTGGTTAAAAACCAAAATGTATGCTGGGAGATATTTGGTGAGGATCATTAAAATTCTTTTTTTTTTTGGCTAGTTTTGGTTGCAAGATACTGTATTTGGATAAAGCCTGTTACAGTTTCAACCAAGCAAACTGGAACTGCAGCACTAGGTACTGGTACTTGTGGTGACATAACCAGTTGAACAAGAACTGGTGAGCACCAACTTCTGAAGGCAAGACCCTTAATATTAAAATTTAAAAAAATTGAAACTCCATTAGCCAGATTTAAAACTTGACTACACAAGACTGCTTTCAGATTTGGCCCTCAAAAAAGGAAAAGCATGCAACAGACCACATTTATTACATGACACTTCTGTGGTCCAGAAGTATATGTAGGTGGTATTTTCTATTTTTACACTCTTATTCTAAGTTCCTACAGTTTTCTTATCCAACTACTTTTGAGCACTACTTTGTAAGATGTCTGGTTAACCTAGTTTGGATGTAAACAGTCAACACGGGCTTTCTTGAAATCCTCCTTGATGCTGTTCTAGAGTAAAAGCCATTTAAACAAGTTCTCTTAGCACTTTTTTAAAAGCATCCATCCAAGTCAAGTAATTCTTCTCTGCTTTATGCTCTTAAATGGGAGAGCTTCTTCAGAGAGTTATGCTGACTTCAGATGAATGAACTGTAAAAAAGCTAGGAAAGGCCAATATTTACACCTGAAAAAGCCAAAGTTACTAGGAAAAAAGGCTGCAGAATGTTACTAGAAGGCACAGTATAATCAGCTGATGACCTTTGAAAACAGCAGACTGAATTTTAAACTTATAACATCTACTTTCAGTAAAAGCAGGAGGAGTTCATCTCTCCTACACCAAATAGCTCTTACAGAATTCCTTAATAATGTTTTTGAAGCGTCTTCCAGTGAAGTTACTCATCTTTTTTTGCCCAGGACATTAAGCCATCCTGTCCTTCATCTGCAGGTGTACAGCCCCAGACAGATCTACCTAGCTCTCTGTATTTGGATAGATTTCATTGTGGTGACTGCCTACCCAAAAAAAAACACCTGTGCCACCTGATGTGACATATTCAGTACAGAGATGACAGTTCAATAGAAACACTGGAACACATGCCTAAGTTATAACACTTTGCACTGAAAAGTGGACAGAAGAAAACCTTGACTACCTGTGGCTGGCACCACCACATAAATCCCTGTTGTTAGAATTAATGCCAAGTATCAGTGGCAGATGCAAAACTCGGGTAGGATCTAGAGTACCTGGTTCCATTCCAATGCTTATCACTTTCTAAAGGGTGAAGGAGGAAGAGGATGGGGCCAGACTCTTGCCAGTGGTGCCCAGTGGCAGGAGAAGGGGCAAGGGGGCACAGCCTGGAACCCAGGAGGTTCCATCTGAACAGGAGGAAAAAATTCTTTGCTGTGAGGGTGCCTGAGCCTGGAGCAGCTGCCCAGAGAGGCTGGGGAGTCTCCTGCTCTGGAGAGAATCCAAACCCCATGGACACCATCCTGGGCACCCTGCTGTGGGTGACCTGCTGGAGCAGGGGGTTGGACAAGGTGATCTCCAGAGGCCCCTTCCAAACCCACCATTCTGGGATTCTGTGACAGGATTTTGCTCACAATTTCTCTTCCATATACCCTCAAGTTTCCCTGTCTTCAGAAGAGGGATAAGTGTAACCAGCTGCTATGCTGCATGACTTGTAACAAAACGGTCCCATTTCTGTCTTGCTGACAGGCCCACTGGTACAGATGGGCACGTGATGCTGCACTTCTTGGAAAGATGACTAATAGGACTGTCAAATACTTCTTGTCATGAACTCCAAAGATGACTGGGTTTATTCTGAGAGATTATCACCAACTTGAAAATTCCTTTTATGCAGGTAATATGCTCAAATGCTTGGTATGACCAGGCAATTCCACTGGCTGCTCAAACCTTGTATTTGCAGAGAATCTTTGATGCAGCTCTGCAGGTTTGTCAAATTAGAAGCATGATGAAGGCAATTTGCTTGGTCTGTTGTGCAGAAAGTATAAATGGAAGGAATGACTTGATTGTGCACAGCATGCCAAATGGTTAAATGAAGCATTAGGCTTAGCATTAAAAGCAGCAGCACTGTTAGAAACAATTTGCAGGGAAGAAATTGGCAGATGCAGAAATAACTGTGTGGGCTCATTCTGCTTCTAACTAAGATTACAGAGTACAGCTTAGCAAAAAAAAAAAAAATAAAAAAGAAACCACAACAAAAAAGAACACCCACAAAAAAACTCAACCAAACCAAAAATCTTTAACTAGACATGAGAATGTTGGCTATTTATAGCTACATTTTAGTACTATACATACAAAGAAGATATTTATTTGAATTACTTGCTTAATTTCTTTATTAGGAGAGATTGTTAGCAAATGCATCACTCACCGTAGACAATATTTCGAGTGCTTGATGTAGAAAGGCTCCCTGGGACTTTGGAATTTCAGCTGCAATTTAATACAAAATGCTTAAAAGCACATTATATGTAAGTCTATCACATTCAATTTATGACATGATTAAGATAATCAAGTCAATTAAATACAGCTTTACACAGACCCAGGGTTCAAAAACAAAGCATGCCTACATTTGTGCCCAGTAAGAAAAATTCACATCTCTCTATTTTGATGAAGTTAAATAAATCAATCAGGTTAACAACAGATTTATGCAAGCTAATCTATTATTTTTTCAGATGTAAATACATTACAAATACACTCAGTGATTCAGACAAAAGATTAAAATTACAGGAGGGCAAAATTCTTCAATAATACTGGATGTGAAACTAACAAACTAAAACTTGTGCTACTGCAAACTTCTGTCAAGAGTAAAAAAAATTTAAAAAGTACAGTTGAACTGTTGGAAGGACTTAGACAAATCTACTTTAAATAAAGTCTGCCAAACTTACCCAGTGTGTTGCAAGGGAATTATTCCGCAAGTTGACCTTTAACGTGGATGACTCCCCAACTGTAGTTGTAGGAAAAGTGTAGAGGTCTTCTGGTGCATACACTCCTCTTACCATCTCATTTTGTCTGATTTGAAAAAGGGATTTAAGATATTAATATTTCCTGCTTAAATGGTCGGGATATATTGACTGCATACTTCAAAATAATAGGTGTACTTTCTGAGACTAAATCAGGAGAAATGGAAAGATCCCAAAGGCATCCACTCTCTCACCTGAAGTTTTACAGTCAAGACATTTAGAAAGACCAATGAAAGCATGACTGTGGCATACATGTACTTCTACACACTTCCACAATCTGCATTTGTTCCCCATGTGCTTCAGCACAGAACTAGGCTCTTCTCAAAGATGCCATGTTTAACTGAAACATCTTACTCCCCTGCCATTCACATCATCCCACAGTAAAAGAACTGGAAGTCGACTTCAGGCTGAAGAACAGCAGGGTTAAGGCATGTAGTACAGTGGTCTGCTCAGAAGTGATTTTACAGTTCTGTGGAGTCTCCAAAAGGGGAGTACACAAAAAGCATATGTAAGACTCTATCAGTTCATTTCCAACAGCAGATCATGGTCAGGCAACTTAGAAACCCCACTGAAAAGAAAAAGGATGGGAGACTGAACAACACAAAGCCACTAAGAGGTTTGGCAAGCCTGGCTTCTGCAGCAGTTTACTCTTGAACATAGAATCATAGGATAATGTAGATCAGAAGAGACTCAGGAGGTCCCTAGTTGAACCTCTTGCTCCAGTCAGGGTCAGTTGTGAGGTCAGACCAGGCTGCTCAGGGGTTTGTCCAGCCAGATGCCCAAAGCCTTCAAGGACAGGGACTACACAACCTTTCTGCACAGCCTGTTCCACCACAGAGCTGCACTAATGGCAAAAAAGGGTTGGGTTTTGCTCCCTCCTCTTTTTACCCAGTTGCAGACTCTTGTTTCAGGTTGTGTCCGTACCTACCCTGCTTTAGTTGTAGATGCTTCAGAGTAAGCCTTCACCTCTGGTATAGCTGGGAGCTCACTTTTTGTGAGGGCACTCCCAGAAGCTTTCACAACCGAAGTTGCATTTCCTCTTTTAATACCCTGTTGGTAAAAACAGAGAAACCTTTAATCTTTGCATTCAAAATTATTTAAGTATTCAAGTGCCTAAGTCCTTTCCCCTGCCCAATTCCAACACTTTAAATAAAGTATAATCTTTCAGCAATGGTAGAGTCTGGATCACTGAGACAGAAGCCATGATTTTGGAGGAATACTTCAACAGGCTTCTGTGTCTTACGAGTACTTCATTTGTTACAAGCCAGTTCACAAACTAGCAGCATAGGTGGGATCTCAAGAAAGCTGCTGGCAATGAAGACCTAACTAAAAGCCAAAGCAAAACCCAAGTCCTCTGCAGATATTCTGCCCACATGCCTCAAGAACAGCAGAATCACCCCAACAACTGCTCAGAGAGCAGGAAGGTGTATGTCACCATTACAGCCTGAATTCCCACAAGGGCAAAAAGCTTTGTAATCCCTTCTCAAAGGAAGGTCTCTCTAGAGAGACAGAATCTGATAATGCATTTTACAGTAATTGTTACATTCAGAAATGAGGCCACAACATTTACATCCTGAGGACCCCTGTTCAGCATACTCTAACACAAAGAGCCCACATCACCCTAAGGGAATACTTCATCCAAGAGCCAGTTTCAAACTCTGCCTGTGTTACAAATCTAGCCAGGTACTGTTTGGAGCCCCCTCGGTTCACAACATCCCCTGCACAAAGTTAAAGAACCAGAAGAACCTCCTACACTGGTGGTGGTACAACATCATCTCCATTTTTAAATGGTGCTGATGTTTTAAGACAAGCAGTTCATTCCCTTACGCAGGGATGATTAAAAAAAACAGATTCATCTTCAGTAGAGCTGCTATGACAAACTTGTCTTTCAGATATTCATTTGTTCTATTGAAAGAGCTCCTAATCAGTCTGTCAGAAATAGAAGGAGCCAAAAAAAAAAAATCTTAATTTTAAAGAATATTTTTCAGTTGCAAATAACCCACAAGCCACAGTAGAACCTGATACATAAAGAGAAGAAAGGATTTGTAGATGTGTCATTTCAAGAGCTTTTCATTCCCCATGTAGTGAAAAATGATGGGTGTCATGCCTCAGTGTTATTCCAATTCTAACTGATCAATAAGCTTACTGCAGGAGAGTAAGGCACAGGGTGGATAATGATCAGAAGTTGCCCCAGTCTTTATGAGAGCATAGTGAAGTACTGCATGTTCTACCACACCCTACACTGACTTCTGTTTGAAATGAAACCAGCATGTTCACACTGCCCAAAGAGTTGCAGCAGTGCTGCTGTTCCAAAGCCACCTCAGGAGCACAAAAATTTGTTCACATTTAAAATTGGAATGGTTTTGCTCAGAGTTTGAAAAGATTTTTCCTCCTCTTGGGTCTGGGATACCCCAAGAAGATGAAGCTTTGCACTGCTGGTAAGAATAATCAAATCAGGACTTAGCAGTGGTAGTTTTGTGTGAAGTATTAAGAGATTCAGCTCAACTGGCTGCAAAATGATACAGGAAAAGGTTACACAGTTACACAGCAAAAGTACATCTACCATGTACATTAAGCAATGGTGGGCACCTGACATTTGGTCATATCTTCACACAACAGCAGGGGTTCTCTATGAAGTCCTCAGCTTCCTACATCAGAACTTAGTTGCTGCCTCAGCCTTCTTGCTAGTTCCCTATTTCACCCCAGAGGATCCAACAATCAAACCAAACTATCAGTCCAATATTTCTATGCACAATGTTAGTAGCTCAATTATCTTAGAACAATACCTGACAGCAGCCTACCAAAGGCTTCCCAAGAAAAAAACTGTTTGAATGGCCAGTATGGAGAGATTGGGGCTGCAAAGCACATGTAGAATCACTCTTTCCTTTCTCTCTGGGATCAGTTTTGGAGACATGATCCTAGGACACTATAATTGCCAGTGGTGAGGACTGCAAATGCACACAGAGTGTAAAGTCACAGTTAATTCCTTTTTCCCAGAGGAAAAAAAAAACAGGAAGTGGTGAGCCACACTGATTTTCCCAGCTACACCTTGTTCTTTTAGTTCTTTCCTGAGCACTTCTGAATTTTCCTTTTCTGAAGTGGTGCTATAAATAAAACCCACTCAGTCACTCAGAATGACAGCCAGTCAGTCTTCTCACTTCATTCCATCAGAAGTCACATTAGCCAGAGCTGTAGCCTCTGCCTCAACAAACCCTGCAGGATCCAAGTCCTTTTCAAAGTTATAGCAACAGCCTCAACTCTTGACCCATAGGACATAACAGATTATGATGGACTTGTCTTCTCAACTAAAAGTGGTCTGATAAAAAAGCTCTAACAATCTAGGTAAAGGTTCTGTGATGAGCCCTCTTCCAACCAGTTGACAAAGTATTTCCCTTACAACTCTTTTTCAAAATGGAAGTCACACATTTCAAGTGTTTTCTACAAATTTTTTTCCTGTGTGCACAAAAAGACGTTGAAAAGATCTAACTGTTAATAGCTTTGAAAAAAAATCAAGAGGAAGAAATTTGGCACAGTAGTCCAAAAAATACCAGTATCAAGTTGTGCCACTTGAAGATCTATAAAACTCTGACAACCAGCTACATTTTAAGACAAGAATTCAAGATTCTGGATTTCTAATAAAGAATTCAGCTTCTCTCAAGTGCAGCTAGCTTTAAACAGACAAATGACAGACATTTTCCTCATTTTAAGGAAAACCATGTTCAAAGAGTTAGATGAAAGCTGAATAAAAAAACTGCCAAGTCAAACGTATAGGTCTCATTCTTCATGCCAAAATTAGAAGTTATTTCACATATACTTCTTTAGCAAGTCTCCTTTTCAACACAATTAACTACTGACAACATCATCCTACAAAATAAAAGGTAAGGTACCCTGGCAAGAAAGGTAAGAAAGGTTCCTAGTACAAAAAAAAAAGCTTGGTATTCTAAAGATCCCAAATCTTTCTCTGGGCCTCTTAGAAAAATCAAGTCAAACTCTCTGGAGAAGACAGTAAAGCATAGAGAGCAATCACACAATACTGAATATGCAAAACTCTTCACATTCAGCTCATTTAACTAACCATTAGAATTAATTCTTCTAACAGTAGCAGATTCTCTGTCCCATGTAAAGTCCTCTTATATGGCAATGAGATAGGGACTAAAAGCAAGGTAAGGGGAGAGAGCACAGGAAACCAGTTCTAGCTCCCCAATCCCTCCTTCCAAGCCTCACCATCCAGTTAGAGCTGAGGAACAACCAGGGAGCAAAAGAAAACTCAAATCCCATTGCTCTCATGTACAAATATCAAAATCACCCCCACCTACATTGTTTCTCTGATAAAACACTCAGACACATTTATATCTCCCATATGGCTATTAGAAAATTCCAATATTACAGCAAAGGTTATTCTGCTATTTATTTGTAACAATAAAACCAATCCATTTAACCTCTGATGCAAACAAATCTGCATCTAGAGAAAATTCCCCCAGAAGGCAAGTTTGTCTCCACTTTCTCCAAGCAAAATAAAACTTTAGATCTTAAATGGCAAAAGCTAATACAGCATGGCATAAGCAAGATGGAAAAGGTATTTTTTGTAACATAAGAAAAACAGTACAGTTTAGTCCAACAAAAATATCAGCATGCTTTTTTTTTTAATATACCAGCACATATGAAAGAGTACTGTGTAGTGAAATTAAGACATGAGCAAAAATTTGTGCTCAGGACAAATGCATTGATGGCATTTATATACTCACTGCTCCACAGAGTTGAAATCTTAACTTGTGTTTCCAACTTGGTTTCTCAACTGGGTGACACTCAATGTCCCAAAACTGGGAGTAATCTCCTTTATCTCTAGGTAAAAACATTACAGCAACCTACAAGAGAAAAAAATCTATATGTCTTCATAATTTTACCTTCAACAAATTACAGTTAAGCCAGCATGAAACACACCACAGAACATACATTCCACAGGCAGGTGATCTTGCAGAAAACAATACAGCTCATCCTCCTTTGCCCACAAGAGAAGTTCTGATGAAACAGGTTGTGCAAGCAATCTCAAACAAAATTTGAGTTCAGCTCATCTGCTTTAAACAAAGCCAGCAAGTGCTTGCACAATTATCTCTATCAGTAAGATGGGGGAGAAGGGGACAAGGAGGGGAAGCAGGCACAGCTTAAAGACAGAGATACCTTCCTTCATCTGTCAGCTAAGCTGTGAGCAACTGCACCCCTCCAGCTCCAAATTTTGGAAGCACACTCTGCTACAATTACTAGAAGGCCTGAAATTTAAACCAACTTGCAGGCTATGCAATTGCTCATCCTTAAAGTTTGCCTCTGTAACAAAGGCTGGTGTCTGCACAGGGCTGTCCCAGGTTCATTCCAGAGCACACCTCCACTGTTTTCAGGGTTGAGGTTGGGAGAAGAAAGAAAAGGGGAGCAGCAGATTAGAGTAGATCACTGAAACTATATCTAATTAGCCAAGTATTCTCATACCCACTGCAAAAAACAGCAAATCATGACAGCACTGTACCTTGCCAGCTCCAGCCAAGGGCCTGACATGCCAGTCATGTAAATGTTATTCAAACAGGCCTGAACTAGGCTTGCTAAGGCAAAGACAATTGTTCAAAGACAAATAATGGTTTTCAATATTATGAAATAACTATGGAACTGCATAGAAGTTTTTTATGTCTTGTAAATAGATTACAAATTGCATCATCATAGAAACAATGCAGTTAAGCAGCATCATAACAATCCATAATGATAAGATAGGTGTTGATGAACAGATAGACTTGAAGTAGCTTTGAGGGAGAAAAAGCACAGTAAGCCCTTACATGTGGCTTTATAACTGTGCTTATGAAACCCTCTACTGGCCAGGAGATAAAATTGTACATCCAGTGAAATCAAGTTTAGGAATACACAACTGTGCTTGAATAAGTATAACAAAACTTATTCTAAGGAAGGGAAACCAGTTCTTATACTAGTTTCATGACAACCCAGTACTGTTTGCAATGTTCTTGTGGGTTTTTACAAAGCATTTAAAATCATTTTCTGTTTTAGAATAATTTAGGTAAAAAGATTAAATATAAAAACACCACCATGGGAAAGTCAAACCACAGATTGTATGAATCCTTAGAATCAACTCAGCTGATAATGTAACAGCTGCAGTAAGTAAAGACTGACTCCCTGATACACCCCAGATCCCAGTTTTGGAAGGCCAGCACTCTATCATTATCAGATAAAACCAGACAAGGATCAAAAATTCAACTGTTATTTCAAAAAGTTTCTCATGTAAGAGCCTATCTTAAATTAAGATACAGTAATATGCTTGAAATATTTATAAATGTGTGTTACCTTCTCTTCTCCATGAGCTTCAAGCACCCCAGAAACACGGGAGCATCTGAACACGGAGTACGTGACCCTATACACACAACCAGTTCCATTCACATCCTGCAAACAAAGCTGCCAGTCAGATTCAGAAGGGCAAGAACCACACAACACACCCACCCACACACCACCCTTGAAAAAGATGGAAGAAAACACATCAAATTAAGCAGCTTTCAAGTGAACAGATAATATTGACTCCCTAAAAATAAATTAATAAAGACCAAAGCTACTGCCACATCTCTGCAGTCACCATGACTAATGACTTCCAGTTTAGAGGTGGTGCACTGGCTGGAACATGGCATGCTCAGCCTTCTGGGCTGCAGCTAAGAGTGTTACACAACTGGTTTTCATCATTTCATGACAACAGCCCATAGCAAGTCTAGTGTTAAATCAAAGTGACCATCACAGCTTTTCAGACTATGAAAAAAAAAAATAGGGAAATATTTACAAATATCAATGGTGCAGCTACACTGCTTGCACAGGCAGCAGCAGAGTAACTCAAATAGCCTTGACCTAACTTAAATTACCTACAGGAATAACCATGTACAGAATAATCCCAGCAGCACAAGTCTCAAAATAAAGCAAGTCCAGCATCCTGGAGCCCAAAGGGACACCCATCTTTTATGTACTCTTGACTATGTAATGCTGACTGGATGATGATACTAGATGAGCACAGGCAAACTCTGTGAACCAGGAATTGCCCCACAGAGCACTGACTGATTCACAGCCAGGGAGCACACTAGAGATTAAAAAAAAGAGTAAAACATTTCCCTGATACAGAGGGAAGCAAAAAAACTTCTTGAGTTCATGCTCAACAATATATTCTTTCTTGAGAGGATGGAGGGAGAAGGAGAAAGCATCAGGAAGAGAGAAGGAAAAAAACCAAGAGATGTGGATAAAACTTCCCAGGGCAGCATTCACTCACTTTAACATAGGGTGGTGCAAACGATGACAAATGCCACCTCACGTTTTCATCCCCTTTATTCTCCATTTCCAGGTAACTCTCTAGAAGAGAAATATCAGACTAGTGCATTAAATGTCTTTGTTCAAGTGTTCAAGTCTCTTTAGTGGGAAGAGCATAAATGGAAACTGTTTCAAGACACACAGGAGTCCAATGGAAACAGTTCTTGCGAGGCCAGCACCAAGAGCAGACTCAAAGCACACTGTCAAACTCTTGAAAACTTACACAAGAGAAAAATGGAGGGAAAGTCTTCTAGTGATGAATCATATCAAAGATCACAGAGTCATAGAATAGTTCAGGTTGGAAAAGATCCTAAATTTCACCTAGTTCCAAACCCCCTGCCATGGGCAAGGACACCTTCCACCAGAGCAGGCTGCACAAGTCCCACCCAACCTGGCCTTGAACACTCCCAGGAGTGGGGCATCTGCTTCCCTGGGCAACCTGTGCCAGTGTCTCACCACCCTCTCAGTGAAGAGCTTCTTTGTTACATCTAATCTAAATCTCCCCTCTTCCAATTTGAAACTATTACCCACTGTCCTATCACTCCAAGCCCTTGTCAAAAGTCCCTCCCCTGCTTCCCTGTAGGCTCCCTTCAGATACTGGGAGACTACAATAAGGTCTCCCTGGAGCCTTACGATGACAAGAAGTAGTAAACTGAGAACTAAATCTCATCTTCAATTACCCTAAAACAGGAACAGATAATCCCCTCTAAGAACCTGAGGCATATCATGTGATATTACACACATGGTAACCTCCTACAGCTGACAAGACTTCTTATAAAAGCAGAACATAAACAGCAGAGAGATCTAAGTCACCTCCAATAATCAGTTTATTGCATTCAGATTTTTGGCAGATACCTTCAGACAGTGTACTGAAAAAAAAAAAATCTCACAAGACACCCAACTCACTCCCCAAGACATTATTTAACAATTCAGGAAAATAAAAAAAAAACACTGGTCCCAAACTAGAATGCTGTCAATCAAAACTGCATCCAGTAAAATCCATTCTCATCACAAGAACAATTCACTGACATCATCAGGAAATCCCAGCTTTGACTATAAGCATATATCACAGCTTGAAATGTGCCTCTTCCCAAGAATCAACAGGACATTTGTAAGATATTTCAGTCTAGAGTAGCACTTCAGAAAGTTTAGCTGCATATATATTAGATGGGACACAAAAATAGGAAAGGAGTATTATATTAAGCAAGTCTTTCATAAGTGTAGCAAAACTCCCAACATAACAGATAAATTAAGCTTTGAAAGTTCTCAAGTGTGTTAAACAAAAATGTAGCATCAAAGAATCATTTAAAAAAATCCTCACTACCTAGCAAACAAGGCACTATCAAAACAATCTGGTATCTAGACAACAGAATGATAGTTTCATCCAGTAATTTGGAGAATTTTAAGCATTACTGGAATTAAAAGCACAGACTGAGGGTTTGTGACTCCATTATCAAGTGTCCTCCTCAATCATTAAGTACAAGACAAGGATAGCCAGCCTCATAGCTGACATTCCTGTCATGTTAAGGAAGAACATTTATTTCTCTGCTCCATGCAGAGAGATTTTTCTCACACCTTCAGGACACATACACAGAATGGGTCTCCTGCAAAAGTGCATTGACCCATAAGAGGAAAGGAAGGAGGAAAATTTTTTCTTGAAAAGACTTCTGAGAAGAGTTCCACCACATGTAGTAACATCTCAAACTGAAGTCAGAAGAGGGGAACTGGTCAGTCACACTTACACAAAAAGAAACAAAACCAAGGCCCAGGAATTCAAGTTCCCCAGCATGCAATACAGTAAGTAAAAACTCTGAACACACAATAGGACAGACATTCCATATACAAAATAAACACCATTACCTGAGCTTTGGCCAGATAGTGTTTCAGGAAATACAATCATCCTGTTCTTTATTTCCATTTTTGTTAGAGGGAGCACCAAGTGAGGTTTTGCCACATGAACAGTGGGACTTCCAAGCTGTCGAGCAAACGTATCATGTCTCCTGGGTGGGAAGTCAGCTCCAGCCACACCCCGTGCAACTGCCTCCCCAATCTGCACTTCAACAAACTTTTGGAGAAAACAAATCAGAGAAAAAGAATTAAATAGTGATCATTGATATATTAACAAGTCAAACTATTTAGCTATATATTTCTTTGAGCTGTAAGAGTTCATGAGGTATGTAGCTTTACAGTCCAAAAGACAAAGAGCTCCATGTGTTAAATCACCCGGTCTTCTCTAACTTCAGTTCACAAATTTTAAAGACTTTAGGACAAGCTTAATTTAAGGAGGAGAAAAATATACTGACAGTTTGCTATCTAGACATTTTAATCAATAGGAATAACTTAAACTAGTCAAATTTAAATGGCAAGTCCCACAATATTCTCTGCTTGAGAAGAACTAGAACAGGGCTGCTGCTTCATACAGAACCAGCTTGGTGTTTATTTCTGCTACCTCATTAACACTTGTGAAAACTTCTGGTGATTTTAATAGAAATCTTAGCATGCTTTTTGCTTAATTGGATAGGTAGCAAAGAAACAGCAAAAGCATTATCAGCTACCAGATCTCTTACAATTTCATTGAGTTTGCTATGTTCTCTTCTTTTGCCCCAGTGGGTTTCTTCTTTTATAGCCTGTTCTCATATTGTAGAGCATAACAGAGTTAGTATGTTAACTCTGTATTTATAAATACTTGTATGTACTAGTTAAATATGTGCAGTCTCCATTTCCTTCTCAACTCACTCTTCTCAAGAACTTCGCTGTTCAATGGGTTTTTTTACAGCAGTTTGCAATTCTGTGTCATACGTCACCTCCTTCCATCAAGAAGGAAGGTAGTTAAATAAGTTCTTTTATCCTTTCAGTGTCTTTTATTTTCTGTCCATGCACTGTTACAAGTAACCCAAAATACATAATGGCTGAAAAAAAGAACCATCAGGTGTTTATTTCTTTGGGAGAGATTACAGAGGAGTCTGTTTTTACACAGATGAAAGAAGAAATTCTTGGCTTCATAAATTTTATTTATATGCTTCTTTTATTTCTCTGTCCATGCACTGTTACAAGTAACCTAAAATACATAATGGCTGAAAAAAGAACCATCAGGTTTATTTCTTTGGGAGAGATTACCGAGGAGTCTGTTTTTACACAGATGAAAGAAGAAATTCTTGGCTTCATAAATTTTATTTATATGCCTTAATTTTGCCAGGGAAAGTCTTGGATTAAACTGCACAAAGAGCAAGAGCCTGTTTCTAGATGTTCTTTATCACAGACTTGTCAGGCAGAAGCTTAAGTTTACATTAAGGGAGCTCAAAAGGTAACTGTTGACTTGCCCAATAACCTCCTTTCTTATACTGCATTTTAAAACAGAGTATTTTTATAGATGCATTTGCACCACTCAGCTTCTCTAGACAATGATGCATATGGCAGCTGTGGGTAGACAGATGCAATTTTGCTGGTAATCAACCCAAGTGTTCACGGTATTTCTTCAGAGACGAAGGAACTAAATCTCAGTTTGCAAAGCAGCATCTTAATTACCTTTTTTTCTTAAAAGAGAACTTTACAAATTAAAAAAAATAATGGAAGTCGACAGAACTGCTGTCTCACACCTAACAGGTTTTAGCCACATTATTAAACCCTCTCCAGCAAAGTAAAATAAACCATTTAATCTCAGTGTTCAAGTAAGCCACGTACCTTCTGACCACGGTCACAAAGGATGTAGATTAGGCCACTCCAAGGAACTAATGAAGGCTTTGTGGCAAGTGAGGGGTTAGGACTCACCAGAATCAGTGTACTGCTCCTAATAAAAGGAGAAAAAAAAAAAAAAAGAAAAGCACATGATTCTCAATGGTTCTGTGTCCAAGTGGAGACCAGTGACAACTGAAGATCCTCAGGGATCTGTACTGGGGCCAATGCTGTTTAACATCTTTGTGGGCAACATGGACAGTGGGATTGAGTGCACTCTCAACAAGTCTGAGGATGACACCAAGCTGAGTAGTGCAGTTGCCACACTGGAGGGAAGGGATGCCATTCAGAGGGACCTGGACAGGTTGAGAGGTGGGCTCATGCACACATTAGGAAGTTAAACAAGGCCAAGTGCAAGGTCTGACACCTGAGTCAATGCAATCCCAAACACAGCTACAGGCTGGGCAGAGCATGGATTGAAAGCAGCCCTCGGGAGAAAGACTTGGGGGTGCTGCTTGATGAAAAGCTCAACAGAAGCCAACAGTGTGCGAGTGCAGCCCAGAAAACGCCAACTGTATCCTGGGTTGCATCAAAAGAACCATGGCCAGGAAGGCAAGGAAGGGGTTTCTGCCCCTCTACTCCACTCTAGTGAAACTCCACATGCAGGGCTGTGTCCAGATCTGGAGCCCCCAAAAAAAGAAGGCATGGACCTGGTGGAACAGGTCCAGAGGAGGCCATAAAAATCCTTCGAGGGGTGGAACCTCTCTGCTGTGAGGCCAGGCTGAAAGCGTTGGGTTTTTTTCAGTCTGGAGAAGAGAAGGCTCCATCTAGGTAGAACTTATTGCAGCCCTCCAGTACTTAAAGGAGGGCTACAAGACAGCTGGGGGGGGACTTTTGACAAGGCCTTGTACTGACAGGACATATCTAGGTAGAACTTATTGCAGCCCTCCAGTACTTAAAGGAGGCCTAGAAGACAGCTGGGGGGCAACTTCTGACAAGGCCTTGTACTGACAGGACATATGATAATGGCTTCAAACTGTTACATCTAATCTCTATCTACCTTCTTCCAAAGAAGTTCTTCACCGTGATGGTGGTGAGACACTGGAACAGGCTGCCCAGGGAAATTGTGGATGCCCCATCCCTGGAGGTGTTCAAGGCCAGATTGGATGGGGCTCTGAGCAACCTGCTCTAGTGGGAGGTGTCCCTGCCCATGGCAGCAGGGTTGGAACTAGATGATCTTTGAGGTCCCTTCCAACTCAAACCATTCTATGATTGTATGATTCCCCCAAAGAGGATGAACTTTTAAGATAACAAGTAAGTGAAGATGATCTAAAGAGAATTAAAGGTATTCAAATATCCAATATAGGATCAAGCTTTAGTAGACAGAAACTTAACACACCATTTATAAACTTGTCATTGATGGTTGTATAAGGGGTCACAGAGAAAGACCAAATCTCCTATGTTGTGATCATATACTACTGCTCGGGCCATATAAGACAACTATTTTCATGTTTCAGAAAAGTCAGTCAACAAGGGAATTGTACTGTTCAAATTGCATTTCAAGAATCCTTTAATTCTGGTTTTAGAGATCCAGCTTGCTTTCCTTCCTCCCATGCACAACTGATCTTGGGGGGAACTGTTCAAACTGCATTTCAAGAATCCTTTAAATTAATTCTGGTTTTAGAGATCCAGCTTGCTTTCCTTCCTCCCATGCACAACTGATCTTGGGGGGAAAAAAAAAAAAAGAAAAGCCTTTCAATGTTATCAACTCTATCTATAGTTAGAGTAGACAATACAGAATTCTGAGTGTGTGTTTTCCAAAATGTGTGTATGATGCCAAACTTGCTTGAAGCAGTTATGGTAACAAACATTGATTTGACCAGTGAGAACATACGTTCTTATTTATAGCATTCCACATTCTATATTAGAGACATTTAAATAACAAACTAAGCACTTCAGGATTTAAGAAATTGAGCACAAAATTGCTGAAGTAAAGGTCATTGGTTGTACATTAGCAAAAGCTCTCAAGCTAATTCTTCAGCTTCAGATCTCATTAGCACAGCACTCAGCATTTGAAAAGTTTAGTGTTGGAGCAAGTTCAGTTCCCATATGAAAGTCAGTTCCAAAATCAGAGAATCATTTTGGTTGGAAGAGACCTTTAAAACCAGCAAGTCGAACAGTTCCCCCAGCACTGCCAAGTCTACCACCAAACCATGTCCCTCAGCACCACATCCCATGGCTCTGAAATCCTTCTAGGGCTGGGGACTCCACCACTGCCCAGGGCAGCCTCCTCCAAGGCTTGACAACCCTTTCAGTGAAGAAGTTTTTCCTAAAGTCCAACCTAAATCTCTCCTGGCACAACTTGAGGCCGTTTCCTCTTGTCCTATTGCATGTTCCCTGGGAGAAGAGAAACTTACTCTGGGTCAATGACTCCGTGTTGTGGGGTTACAGTCAGGCAGTGAGCTGGCCATGAAAGCTCAAATGTCAACGTCCTATTAGAACTGTTGATAATTTGTACATGTCCAGTATCTGCTGTTCCACCTGCAACATGAAAAAAAAGCTATAAAAAGCTGGTCTGTACAAAAATCCACAGAAGTGCCCAAGATTCAGAGATGCATTGATTAAGATAAAGCATTTTTGCCCTATTTTTACCTTCACAATGGTTTAAAATCTTCACAGGTATGCAGTTCATATTCTCCATACACACAGAGCTACCTCTGACTATTTCACCACAACTCTGTTGATCAAGTTTACTGTTTAGACAGAAGACTACTGCAGCAAGATTATTGAGCAAGCCACATTTATGAACAGAAAATAATCCAAATATAGTCTGCAGTACAGTTACTTTAATACTAACGTGGTTATTTACCAACTTCAAAAAATACTTACCAATAGAAGGAGATGTCAAAGTCAAATGCTCAGGTTTAACAGCCCAAGCCTCTTCAGCATCCATTTTATTCTGAACCAGATCATCAGTTTTTACAGGTATTGGAGGATCCTGAGGTCCTTTAACAGGAAGAACATCCAACGTTGTATTCATATGTCTGTCAGAGTTCTCAAATCTGAAAATAGGATTGCATTAAGCAAAAGCAGTAATAAAAATAACTTATGATTAACTCTAATAGCCTACTCTTACTATTTCTCAGAATACTGAAACAATGTTCTTTACATGAGCCTTCAATTTAATTCAATTGTCCATTATTAAGAAAAAAATTCAGCAGCTGTAACATGATACAACTTTTTCATAGAAAGTTTAGAAGTAGAAGGTAACATTTAGAATGGAAGGTACTAAAACAGTTATCTTTGGGTTATAATAAAGTGAAATGCTTTCTCTATACATATTTTATTCAGAATAAGGAAGTACTGCAAAGAGCCTTAAAGCAATGCAAGTTGTGTTCCACAGAATGCTGGAGGTCAGGAGGCACCTCTGGAGATCACAAAGTCCAACAGCCCTGCTCAAAGCAGGGTCAGCTACAGCAGGTTACCCGGGACATTGTCCAGTCAGGGTGTGAATTTCTTCACAGATAAAGACTTGACAACCTCTTTGGGAAACACATTTCAGTCTCTGGCCATCCTCACCAGTAAAAAAAAAAAAAATTTTTTTCATGTTTAAATTGCATTTCAGCTTGAGTCCACTGCCTCTTGCCCTGTCCCTGGACACCACTGGGAAGAATGTCTTCCTTTTCTTGATTTCCTCATCAGGTATTTATACATATGGATAAGATCCTCTCTGGCTCAAGCCTTCTCTGCTCAGCACTAAAACCCAACTCTTCATCTCTCCTTGCAAGACAGATCTCTTCATCATCTTCATGGCCTAGCATCTCACACCTTTGTTTGCAAAACACAGGGCAGATCAGCTCACATGAAAGATAGGAAGATGTTATTTTCGGATTCAGCATATTTTCTTATGTTCAAAGCTTAACTCACAAGTTTTAAATGCTAAAATAAAAGCAGAAATCAATATTTAAAGAAAAAATAGGCAACTTGTGCTCCATACAACATTGTGCAAACATACAGCTCTTCTGTTATTTCTACTTATACATTTAATGCTTCAGAGAATCCTGACTTGGTTCAGGACAGCTGAACTAATACCTGTGTGAATTCATCCCTTAAGACAGCAATGGAAGCAGGAAGGCAACTGATTCACCTAATTCCTTGACATGGAATTTCCTAACAGTCAGATTAGTAGTTCACACCCGGGTGTCTTCTAAGAATTATGGTCTACTCCAGAAATAAAGATTCTCATGATGCTCAGCCAGTGAATAAATTCCAATCTAGAAGAACTGACAAAGCTATTTAGTGGAAGGAAACAAACAGGTGACACCTATCAAAGAAGAGAAGTGTCCTGCTTGCTGCTGGAGATACTTGTTTCCAGCCTCTGGCTTTCCAATTCCACTATGCCTGACAAACACCTTGCTAGCCAACAAACCTGTGAAGTGTCCCGGCACGTCACGTGTCACTGACATGGTGTCAGTGCAGGAGCAGCACTTCAGTTAGGCCTCACTTGACAGTCAGCCTTACAGCTCCATTACCTGTCCAACTCCAAGGGACGTCCAGGAGGCTGCTGGAATCCATCCTGGTCGACACTGGAATAGCCAACCACAGAAAGAATCATCTTCCGCATGTTGGCGTAGAACAGGCGGATATCGCTGGTGCCCCGGGGCATGTCACACACTGAAAAGAAAAATAATAGCACAATTCTAGTGAGAATGAATCCATCATGCTCAAACTACACAATGCAGACTTAGGATATAGACCTATGTAATAATCTGTTGGCTAAGATGTCCTACATGATTAAAAAAATATCACTTATTGCAAGTTCAGTTATCGGGCATAAATCAACAGTAACATGAGTGTAATGGTTTGAAACCTGCTGAAAATCACTTATTGCAAGTTCAGTTATCAGGCATAAATCAACAGTAACATGAGATACAGAAATCTAAATACACAGCTATTTTAACTTGAATTATAAGATAGGTATTTTTCATCTTTATACAAACACACACTGATCTGAGTCTATGTCAAACACAGTTAAGTTTCCTTTTTCTATCCTGACAGATAAGATTAATGTAGTCCTAAAGCATCGCAGAGAGAACCAACTGGAGAGAAGTGATTTTCAATTACTCAGTCTATTCAATCTAACACTTCATTATTTTGTGGACTGTCCATGGACCTGTGGCCTGTCAGACAGAGCCACCTGGTCTGACATACGGTCCCTGGGCTGCAGGTGGAGATCTGCTCCACCACCGGCCTC
>NW_008615471.1:43940-44593 GCF_000691845.1 Merops nubicus
AAGTTTCAATTTGGTGCAATGTTTTCATTACCCCCGCCTTCCTTATTTACCTCTCTATCTGGGAAACTGAGGGATTAGGGAGGTGGGACACAGTTCTGCCTTCTAACCGGGACAGAACAATGAGATACAGAAATCTAAATATACAGCAATTTTAACTTGAATTATAAGATAGGTATTTTTCACCTTTATACACACACTGACCTATGTCAAACACAGTTAAGTTTCCTTTTTCTATCCTGACAGAGAAGATTAATGTAGTCCTAAAGCATCGCAGACAGAACCAACTGGAGAGAAGTGATTTTCAATTACTCAGTCTATTCAATCTAACACTTCATTATTTTGTGGACTGCCCATGGACTTGTGGCCTGTCAGACAGAGCCACCTGGTCTGACATACGGTCCCTGGGCTGCAGGTGGAGATGTGGCCTGTCAGACAGAGCCACCTGGTGTGACATACAGTCCCTGGGCTGCAGGTGGAGATCTGCTCCACCACAAGCCTCCATGGGCCACAGGGGGACAACCTGCCTCCTGCCTCACCACAGCCTTCACCACAGGCTGCAGGGCAATCTGTGCTCCAGCACCTGGAGCTCCTCCTGCTCCTCCTTCTGCATGGACTTTGGTGACTGCAGAGCTCTTTCTCTCACATTCTCACTC
>NW_008615472.1:0-379 GCF_000691845.1 Merops nubicus
TTTATCAATGATCTGGATGAGAGCATCAAGGGCACCCTCAGTACTTTCACAAATGACACCAAGTTATTGAAGGTGTGTTGATCTGCTTGAGGGAAGGAAGGCTCTATAGAGGGATCTGGACAGCCAGGTTTGACGGGCCGAGGCCTGCACTTGGGTCACAACCATCCCATGCAACACTATAGGCTTGGGGATGAGTGGCCAGAAAGCTGCCCAGCAGTGTGCTCAGGTAGCCAAGTAGGCCAACACCATCCTGGCTTGTATCTGAAATAGTGTGGCCAGCAAGACTAGGGAAGTGATTATGCCCCTGTACTCAGCACTGGTGATGCTACTCCTCAAGTACTGTGTTCAGTTTGGGGCTCCTCCCTTCAACAAAAACATC
>NW_008615472.1:515-3026 GCF_000691845.1 Merops nubicus
TGGCTCTCTACAATAACCTAAAAGGAGGCTGCAGTGAGGTGAATGTTGGTTTCTTCTCCCAAGTAACAAGTGATAAGACAAGAGGAAACAGCCTTAAGTTGCACCAGAGGAGGTTTTGATTGGATATTAGGAACAATTTCTTCCCCAAAAGGTTTGTTAAGCCCTAATACAGTCTCCCCAGTGAGGTGGTGGAGTCACCATCCCTGGAAGCACTTTAAAAGACATGCAGATGTGGCGCTGAGGGACATGGTTTATTTGTATATGGTTTATTGTGACCTGTCAGTTTTCGGTTAATGGTTGGACTTGATGATCTTGAAGATCTTAAAAATAGAATGGTTCTATGCTGCTTTATTGGGTCTGGCTGAGCTGATTTTCCCATAGCAGCCCTCCTGGTGCAGTGCTTTTGTCTTGGGAGTTAGAAGCGTGTTGATAACACCCATGTTATGACTACCAATGAGCGGTGCTTGCACAGCCCCAACGCAATCTATAAATGGAATGGGGGGGCGCAGGAGTTTGGGGGGAACATAACCAGAACAGCTGACCTGAACTGTCCTAAGGGATATTCCATACCATATGAAAAATGGTATATAAAGCTAGTACAAAGGAGGAGGGGGGCGGGGGGCAGGTTACTCCTTTGTCCTCCAGAGCACCTGCTATGCATTGTGGAGCCCTGCTTCCCAGGAAGGGGCCAGACATCGCCTGCTGATGGGAAGTAGAGAATAAATGTTTGGGTATTTTCTCTTTGCTTCCACATGCAGCATTGCTTGCCTTTGCTTTTCCATTAAACTACCTTTGTTTTTACCCACAAGGGGTTTGTCTCCATGTTATTTTCCTTTCCCCTTTTTCCTCTGCAGAGGAGAGAGAGAAAAGGGGGAGGGTGATAGAGTGGCTTAGTGGGCACATGGTGCTCAGCCAGCGTTAACCCACCACAGCTGCCACACAACTGCCCACTGCCATGTGCCTTCCTGCTTTCCTAGGTCCCCTTTTGTATGATACAGTGTAAGGCTTTTCATGCATTTTGAGCTGTTTTGAGCACCTCCACCTGGTCTCTCTTTCTGAGCAGAGGTACATATTCTCTCATTTTAAATACATCCCCAAATACATTTTTTTCAAACCCTTGCAGAGTTTGAAGAGTTCACATTCACATGCCTGGTTCTAACACTTTTGTGAAAACTATTTAGAAAGTCCAACACATCAATATATCCAAAAGTGTCACGTGCTGTAAAATATCTTTGTTTTGAGCATCCTCTTTAAACCATCTATAAAGTTGCTTTTACTTCATTATTACTAACAGAGTGGGAAACATCATACTGCTTTAAATGTTTGTTTAAAGGCTTGCTTAGATATTTCTTTATTATTTGAGGCATGGAGTCTACTAATAATGTTTTTAAAATCCCCAGCTATTTCAGAACCCATTTTGCCTTTTAGACCAATGGCCCAGGCATGCTTTGATGATGAGTCTATCAATCACTGTTAAGAAGTACTTAACATCTTTGTTTGTTTTGGAAAACTGTTGCCCATCCAAGTTTGCCTGCCATGGAGCATCCACCTCTGCCATATTCACCTTGCTTCTTCTAAAACCTCCAGAACTTCCTGCCTCCTCCAGAACACTAGAAACATCTTTTATTAAAATTAGTGTCAGTGTATGCCACATCTATCGACACACCACTACTATGTACACATACAAAATAAACCACTGAACAATGAATTTAACCCATGCACAGAGAACCTTTATTAACAGGATATGAGGAGTGTCAATCACCAATCAGGCTTCTCCAGCCTCTTTCTTTTTTTCCTTGAACACTATTTTCCATTCTATACCTCTTTCCTTTAACTGCTGCAGGCCTGAGCAGAAATGCAAGTACTTCACAGTACATTTCTGCCTTCTCTCTCCTCACTTAGTTGGAGGTTTTCCCAGTGTCCTACAATGCTACCAATGACCAAAGGAGAAGAAAACACATATAGCACAATCCTGCATCCCATAAGCATCTTACAGGTAGCTGTAAACTCTCTGGTGGGTTGACCTTAGCTGTTTACCAGGTACCCACCAAGCTGTTTTATGATTCCAATCCATCAGTAGGACAGGAGGAGAAAATATGATGAAAGGCTCACGGGTTGAAATAAGAACAGGGTGATCACTTACCAATTACCATCATAGACAAAACACACATAACTTGGGAAAATGTCCTGGTTTTGCTTGGACAGAATCATAGGCCAGCCATAGTCTGCAGGCCATTAGCAGTTTGGAGTCAGCCAAGGCACCTGCCCAGAGCTGGCAGGTCTATCTCAGACCATAAACATCAGGCTCATTGTGAAGGGGGAAGCTTGCTAAGGACAAGAGGTCTACCTGTTTGGGCTCCTGTTGCTCTTCCCCATCTGTGGAGGGGCTCACTCACCATTCTGCTCTGAGAACTGCTTTCCCATTTATTGTTGCCACTGTACATTTGCTAGGCTGTTGTCACAAACCGATACCGAAGGGGCACTGGGTTAGGTTGTTTGTGACTTTAACTA
>NW_008615473.1:0-1343 GCF_000691845.1 Merops nubicus
CCTCCAGGCAGCGCTGCTCTGCGCGGCCCAGCCTACAGACACTACGCGGAGCGGCCCGACACCGTCCTGCTGTCGCTCGCCGCGCCGCTCTCAGCCGTGCCGCGCCGCGCCGTCCGGTTTAGCACCCGGTCGCTGCCTTCACACCCATCCTCCAACTTCGGCAGACCTCACACCGCTGCATACCCTGTAAGGTCCTGACCGGGCACCGCATGGCACCGCGCCACCTCCCTGGGCTTCCCCGTGTTGCAGAGCCCCCACCCCCGGACCATACCGGGCTGCACGGTCCCCGCCGCTGCCCTCCCGCTGCCGTGCAACTCTCACCGCAGAGCCGGTGCCACTCGGCCAGCACTGCTTCCATGCTGCAGTTCCCATTATGGTCTCCACCTTCTCACTGCACTGCTGGTCCATAAGCACTGCAGCGGTGGGACCAGCCCGCACCTCACCCTTCCCACAGCATTGCCCTCCTTGATGCTGGCCCCACAGCCTTGCTAAATGCCTCTGATGACTAAATGCTGATGAGCTAAATGCTGCTCATCAGGCACACAGCAAGTGAGACGCACAACTATGGGGCAGCACAGGAAGGGAATGACAGAAAGCAGAATGATATTAGGCGAGGGGTGGGAAGTCACCTGAAAGGAAACAGACCATAAGGAATATACTTGCATCTTCAGGACTGCAGAGCAGCCCAATGGTTTCCTGTTTCCAGCAGCCATGAATCACTGCTAACGCAAGAAAAACAAAAAATCATGTGAGTTTATGGGAAATTAAGTAGGATCACGTCCAGCGTGGTGGCAGCTCGTGCTGCAGGTGAGCCCTGGTGCCAATGCCAACACGCAGACGCCGAGCTGAGCCAGCTGAACACTGCCCAAGCCTGTTCCCCAGCGCCTGGCGAGAGGCAGAGCCTACACAGGTTGCAGGGAGTGCTGGCAAGGGCTCACACAGCCCCACTTTCACAGCCAGAAACCCCACTTTGTGTTCGGCACAAGTGAAGTCACTGCAAGCTGGCTGCCAGTGTGGCACCCACACAGCCGGGCTGACAGAACTGCCACACGCCTCCACAGACACTCAAGGGAGACACACACCACACTAACACCCCATTAGATTTTTCGGATGCCAACAATGTCTCGATGCAGCAGAGGAGACAAAAAGACTTGTACCGACACCCAGGTGTCACTGTCACCAATATCCCCCCAAGGAGGTGAGTGGAGAAGTGACGACCATGACCACATCCACACAGCCCTGTTCATCTGCAGGTCTCCCCCCCCCCATCGCCACCACTGCCCACACTGACCTCAGGGCTGACCTACAGGGTGCTGGTTGCTCTCAGCCAGCCACGGCAGCTC
>NW_008615473.1:1385-33251 GCF_000691845.1 Merops nubicus
GGCCCGGCTGGCCGGCCCCCCCCCCAGCCCCAGCTCAGCCACCGAGCTCATTTCCTCCAATAACCCCACTGACTCCCGCTCGCGTCACATCTGGCTGCAGCCCGGTTTGCTTTACAAGCACTTGCTTTCTGCCTGCTCCTCTCTTTGCCTATTCGCCCCTCCAGCTGCATTAGCTGGGTCTCTTTCCCTGCCTCGACTTCCCGTGCCACGCGAAATTGGGCGCGCCTGCTGCGGCCGCCGCGCCACACCTGCTCTGACCGGCACCTAAACCGCCTCGACGCTGCCGCTGGCGTGCTCAGAGTCTAAACCCTGCGGTCTGCAGGCACAGCGGGTGATCTGATTTTGATGATGAGATAAGAGGGGACCTACAGCATGAAGCCAGATAGCGACAAGGCTGGGGCTTGCTTCTGAGCCCGCGTTTGTCATTCAGGAAACTCTACCCGCTGTTATCAGGTGTCAGTGCACTGGAAAGAGCCCAGGATGAAGTCACGCTTCTTGCCAGCCTGGAAAAAAATCAGGAGGCGAGTGCTGTACGGCTATGGAAATCAGGTCCCAGCTCCCAGCAGCTGTGTAACAGCCACTAGATGAATTAAGGCAATGATTAGAGGAGTGATTGGGTTTGAGTAGCAGGACTTCAGTCTGAACATGTTCCTACTTAGCTTACACATTTCATTCGCAGGCAGATGTCAAGCTGGATGTTGCTAGGAGATCAACAGCAAAGGAATAATTAAGTCTGATTAAATCCTATCATATTGTCATGCCGCTTTCCAGAATGCTCTGGAGCTTTTAAAAGCTAAACTGACCGAATGAAAGGGCAGGAGCTGCAGCCCATTCTGCTTGACAAAACCCACTTGCAGTCGACCCACTGAGCCTGTGGCTGCCTACATGTGCGCAGAGCATTTCCTGCAGCAATGCTGGCCACAAACTGGGAAAGAAAGGCTCTGGCAGAGGGCATCATAACGCAGGACAGTCGGGATCAGTCACTGCCCCAAGCAGGCAGTGAGGGGTCCTACACTCCATGTCCCTGCATCAACCCTGCATGGGGCTTGGGGCACTCAGCGCTGGACTGGACATAATGCAGTGCCCTCAGCACATACAGCATGCCTGGGTCAAAGCTGTGCGTGGGGCCAGGTGCTGGTTCAGCCACTCACAACCCACCCAGGCTTGGGAATATGGGCTGACCGTCAGCAAAGCTTCCTCCTTCCCCTTCTCTGGAAGGAATCCGGCTGGGGCATGCCAAAATTGCTCTGCAAACACATCTCATGCACGGTGCTGAGCACCACAGGGCGTTCCCACTGAAATGATGCCTGCTTGCTTTTTTCTTTCATGGTGGATGAGCCATACATTATATGGGGTGACATGTAAAGGTAAATAACAGCTAGTGGTTCTTTTCGCATCAGTAAGTAAAATTACACTGTAACTATCTGCATCGATTGCCAAACACACACACGTCAGCCTCCGGGCTCCCTCTGTAGTGAGACTGCTAATCTCATTTTGACTCTGTCTGCTTTAAAAATTCTCATTCTAATACTCCTACTGTAATCCATGCACTGAAATTACATGTCATCAAATCAGACCTCATACTAATTAATGTAGTATTTTATTATGAATTAAATACCACTAAATACCACAGCAAAGATCTTTTTCCAGTAATGGCTAGATAGAGATTATCTCTGCTGATGCACAGGCTTGGGAATACAATCTGGTTTGTAACGTGCTTGTATTTTGGCTTTATCTCTCTGGCCAAGCGTGTTTCATCTCAAACACATTTAAGAATAATATGCAATATTATTCTTAAACAGATGCTCTGAACTCTAAGTGTGATCAGTCCATGGATGGCCCTTGACATTTCTGGTGCTCTGGCTACTCTATAAGCAGCATTGTCAGCAGGCCCACACAAAACGAGTTTAAACAAGCTAACGTGGTTGAAAAATCCTGCCACCCTGCAGATGTTTTCAAAAGCAAAGAGCCCCACTTACCACCGCAGGCACAGGCAAACACCCGGAGCTGCCTGAACGACTCCCCGAGCACTCTGCCCAACCGGACCAGGTTTCCCAGAGTCTTCCTCCAACGAAATGCTCCGATGGGCCTGCCTGACACGGCCGTGCGAGGGTGTCACAAACCGGCCAGGTTAGGCTTGGTTTGAAGACAAGCATTGGAGATTCCCACCTTTCCAGGTCTGTTTCAGGAGTCCTCCACCCTCGTGTTCAGAAGAGCATCCCACCTCCCTGCGTCTGGGTTCAGCTTGCAGACATACCATTTTGTTCTGCCTTCTGCTTGATTAAAGAGCCTTTCAAAGCCTGGCATTTTCTCTTTGTGACACTACACATATGCTGCAAGCAAACCCCCTCTCATCCATCTTTCTGATAAGCTAAATATACTGAGTTACTTAATTCTTTTACTGCCAGGCTTTTCCTCCCACCCTCAAGCCATCTTTTGTGTTTCTGCTCTACACATCCTCTCTGATTTTCCTGAATCCTTTTCAAGACGTAGAATCCCACAATGATCCTCCCTAATGCTTTGACACTGGGATTAAATCTGCCTTTTCCTATTCTCTGTCTCAAAGGGCTGCCTTAGTCCTTTCTGCCACAGCATCAAACTAAGCGTTTGGGCAGGATTGTCCCAGATCTTTTCCAGACCTGCTGCTGGCAGGTTAGGGCCACCTGGGCTGGCTGGCACATTTCAGCTGCACATCCAGGATGCTGAAGCATGGGCTTGGGTGGTGGAGACCACCATGACTCCCACAGCCCTCCCTCACCTGTTCCCTGCCCTGAGATCAGGGATATCACAGCTGCCTCTCCAGCAAGTGTCCCAGAGCAGTCTGCAAGGTGGGCTTGCACCTGCAGAGAACATGACACAGGGCACCACACTCGCAGGTCCTTGGAGGGCCGAGTGACCGTCTGCAGGTGGAGTCCAGTGGGATTTGCCTGCAGACGGTAGTTGTTTTACCTGGGTACTGTGCTGTGAAACAGAGGAGGGCACAGAACCAAGCGGTGCCTGCAGGCACCAAGCTGGTTTGAGTGGGATGTCATGGAAATATTTTGCAATGCCTCTTAACATTTTACCCAACCCCGCTCTCTCAGTGACAGCAGTTGCTGAGGAATCTGGCCCCACTGCCTAGTTACTGGGCTGCACACCATTAAAAGAGCCTCTTGAAAATAATAAACTGGGTGGAGTTTCCATCTTTAATTCTGCCCCCTGAAGAAACCAGCTTAAATAGTCTTTGTATATTTGGTATTTGAAGGGTATTCTTTCTCTCCAGAAGACCCTTTAATGAAGCCTACTTGAGACCTGGGAGTGAGATGGGGAATTTTTCGCAGCCCACGCACCACCATCAGATATCACAGTGTACTTCCTTCATGCTGGTGCTGCAGGAGCCTGGAAGGAGCCCAGCTCTGGCTGTGTCCATGCTGCCTCTCCGGAGCCAGGAGCACACAACCGGCTTGCTGCTCTCGAGTTTCTGAGACAATTGCTGAATAAACCTGAATTTCAGAGATGGTTAGAGCTGTGATGGCCATGAACCCCAACGAGCTCATCCCAAGCCAGGCATTGCCCTGACCCTTTCATGTCATAAAAATAGCTGAAGGAGGCAAGCAGGAGGACAGGCAGGCACCATCCAGCTGCTGCCTCCTCTCAAATGGAATGCCACGAGTGCCCCCATCTCAGGTGCTGTCACAGAGGGGAGGGAATTTGCCACAATGGCAGGAGAAGGAGAGGCTGCAGCTTCCCAAACCAACCATGTTCATGCCACAAGCCCAGGTAATTCACAAACGTCATTTGGATGACGTAATTGTGGGCTCTCCTAAATGCACGTGTTAATTTTTAACAAATATTCTGTTGGCAGGAGGCCGGTGTCATTCAAAGAGCCGAAGCAGCGGGCAGAGGAAGGGCAGACAGACCCTGCCTGCAGCCAGGGAGGTAAAAGCACAGCAAAGGCATCCGAGTGCTGTTACACAGCATGGACCTGGCAGGGAAACTCCTCCCTGGGCAAAAGGAAAGGTCTGGTTGGCGAGAGCAGGAGCACCTATAGAGCACACTTCAACTTCTCCACTACTATGAACAGTGATGTAGGATTTTAATTAAAAGTATGCATTACAAAGAATTAATAACACAATAGATTATAACAACTCCGTGCTGCTCCCAGCAAGTCCACAGCCACAGCACACGGGCAGTGCTGCCTTTCCTGGGGCTGGCTGCAGCTCCAGCCCCCGCACAACGCAGCCCTGAGCAGACTTGATGGAGACCCACACTCCTCCACCCCCCAGGAGCCTGTGTCTGGGAGAAGCATCTCGTGGTCCGGATGCGGAGCGAGCCTGTCATCTCTTCCTCATCGGCGCAGCCAGCCCTAAAAATACCCTGGGAGTGGGCTGGGGGTAGTTGTGCTACAGTCTGTTGCACAGATGGCAACGGCTGGGGCCTACCCTGCCAGAGCAGCCGGGGCAGCGCCAGCTCCTCCACCCTGCACCAGCACAGGGTACTGGGATCCTGTGCTGCACCATGGCAGCCCCCGTAGCAGAGGTGTGAGAGGGACAGAGGGTGGCACAGAGCAGCCCAGCCAGGCGCAGCATCGCTGCTGGGGCTGTCCCAGCCAGGGAAGACAGGCAGCTCCCCAGCACACTCCCTCCTGGGTGCACAGGACTGAGCAGGGCAGGAAGAGGGGAACAGGGGGTTCCACAGCTCACTGCCATGAACCCCTGGTGATGGTGAAATGGGGTGCTGCCCAGACATCCCGTGACAACTTGAAAGCGCACCCAGGCCGCCAAGCTGGCATCATGGCGGGTGCATGAGGGGTGGGACAGGGAGCTGGAGGGCAGAGCAGCCTCAGCAGGAGGGCAATCTCAGCCCACAGGAAAATGCCAGAGAAGCAGAAGAGCACAGCTGAGTTTGGAACCCATCAGGGAAGAGGGCTGGCCTTGTGCCTTGCAACATGCCAGTAAAGGGCAAAGCTGCCAGCTCCTCCCTCCCCATCTCTGCTTGTCACAAATCCACAGAGCCTGACAGCAAGCACGGCTGCTGACGTTGAGCCTTGGGCAATCATCCACCCAAAATACCTGACTGAGTGGGAAAAGGAGCAGAGATGCTGCTGGAGGAGCCAAAAGGGACACGCCAGCTCTTGTAGGAAAGGCTTACAAGGATAAGAGCACAAATCCAGCCCCAAGCAGAAGCTCTGGCTTTGACGCAGGGTCATGGCTGGCAGTCAGAGCCTGTGCCTTGCCCTAGGGATGCAAAGGGGTCAGGGCAGTAGGGAGGGCTGCTTTGGGAAGGCAAGCACAGCCCTGTCAGAGCTGCCCAACATACGGAGGAAGGTTCGCCAAACACTCCCCAGGCTGGCCCCCCCTACCAGTCCGGGGTTCCAGGAGAGCTGCTGCCCAGGAAGAGCCCATTCACATGGCAGGGTAAACGCTGGCCCCAGCAGCACTGCCTTCACAAGAGGCAAGGGACTTCTTCAGGGTCCAGCCCTACCCATGGACTAGGAGCCCAGGATGATGCAGGGGCTGACAAGCTCCCACCTGCCATCTGAGCTGTCTTTGCACCCCAGTCCCACTGGCAGCCAAGTGACCCCTCTGTGGCCATCTCCTCTCTCTCACTCCAGATCTGCTCAGCAAAATACATGTCCACCTTCCTCCAGAAGCAACAGCATAAGGGCTACAAAGTCTTACTGGCCAGCATCCCACAGCCCTCCTGATTGCATGAGCAATCAATTACCTTTAGGATGTATTTCACAGGCTTTTAGCCACTGCATTCGCCACCACTGTGCATGACTCTGTGGGGGTGCAGGGAACACATCAGCACCCATGTCCCATCCATCCCTCTGCCAGCTCTCAAGTGGCTGTAGGGACTGTGGAACAAGAGGACTCAGCGTAGCCCTGCCCTCTGCTGCAGCATCTCTCCTGGCAGCATGCAGATATATCTCCAGCAAGCTGCTCTGGCCTCCAGGATAAGAGCCTAAGGGCCTGTTGTAGCCAACACCATCATCACCACTGCTGGCCATGTGCTAGAAGACCACTCGTGCACCCAGCCCAGACCACAGGCGGGGTGACTGCTCCCTGATGGAGCAGATGGAGGGAGCCTGGTGCTGTGCTGTCCAAGAGAAATGATCTGCTGCTCCAGCCTGCAGCCAATCCATACCGATTTCATGCCAGCCAAGCTGGTGTCCCAAGGATGTCACAAGCATCCTTGACCCCAAACCTGAAGGGCCACCTACTCACCTCCACCCTGTGGTGCATCATTGCCCAGGCGAGCAGGGCAACACCCTCAGCACAGCCAGATCTCTCCAGGGCTGGTGACCCAGGGCCAAGCCCACACTGACTGGGCAGCAGTTCCCAAAGGGAAGCAGTCCAAGTGCAGATCTGTCTCACCACTCGCTGCACCAGGACCCTTAGCAGCTCCTAGAGCACACACAGAGCCATCCCCAGGGAGCAGAGCCCTGAGCAATCTCACCAGCTTGTAGGGCTGCGGGACAGGTTGTGCTGGGAGAGGCAAGAGCAAAACACCTATGGAGCCTGCTTGCTTGAAGAGTCTGCACAGCTCGGCAAGGGATGGATCCAGGTCCCCCAGGGCTGCCACCACCAACTGAGAGAGACGCAGGGACACAGTCAGGCAGGAGGGAGCCCCGGCAGCTGCCTCGGGCACCGTAGTCCAGACCAGTGGTACAGGAGCTGGGCTGCTGAGAAAAGAGCTTCCAGTACACCGATGTCAATGCTATGCCCCATGTAGGTGAGAGCCCAGCCCAGAGAAGGCAAGGCAGTGGGGCAGAAGGGACCTCACTACACTGGGATCCCTTAGTGGGGCTCATCTGGAGAAACCCTGGGCTCAGCTGAAGAAGGTGAGGAGCGAGCAGCCCTTCCTCAAGCTGATCCATCAGGTGCTGACGTGCCTGGCTCTCAGCCCTGCAACTCTGAGGCACACAGCTCCCATCAACACCGCCTTTCTTCTCCCTGCCACACAGCCCTTGGCAGCCCCTCAACCACTCCGGCTGGGCAGGGAGAAGAGCCAAGGTCTGTTCTTCTGTCTCTTTCCCCTTGCCAGGCTCTGCACAGCAGCGAGGGCCCAAATTGGGGCCTCCCTGCAGGGGTCAGCTCTGCACACCCCTGCTTCCACAGGGATCCAAGAGTCTTTCATCTCTGACCAGCTAGGAAGAGCAGGGCTCGCCCCAGCCCCACTGCAAGGACGGCCGAGGGTCCAGACCGGATCCCTCATGTTACCTCCCCACAAGCAAGGGAGAAAAGCAGAGTAAGAGCATTAACTCCCCTGCCAGTCCCCGTGGACACCAGCTGTTAAATGGTGTTTGGAAACATCTATCCAGCTGGAAATGGGAAAGCCAGGGAGGGCTTGGGCTGCCAACACAACTGCTCCCTTCATCCTGCCCTGGCTCTGCTGGGCCTGGACAAGCCAAAGCTGCGTCCCCGCTGCAGAACCAAGCGGCCTGGCAGCCGTCCACCGCAGGCAAGCGCAGCGCCTACCAGCTGGGCTGCCAAGCCCTTCAGCGTCGCTGCTCCTCGCTCGGCAGCTTCCTTGCTCACAGCAGAAGGGCCCTGGGCCCCCGGCAGCAGCAGCACACCAGCACGGCTCCCACTGTCCACAGAACTGGCTGCAGGTTGATGGCTCCTCTGCATGTGAAGCCTGTGCCCAGTCAGCATTCACCACCCACACTAAAAGCACCCACGTCCTGCACCCACACAGGATAGTGAGTCACCTTTTTTTTTTTTTTTTTTAATTGCTTGTGGCTATCAGTAATGAAGTTTGTGTTAGCCCCCGCTGTGAGGACAGGCAGGAAAATTAACCTAAAAGGTGTAGAGATACTGTATTCAACAGAAGTAGCAGCACTTGAAGAGAGTCCAAGCATGTTAACTAACATCAACTGACATTCACAACCACCTGATCCCCATCTGACAACGCAATCCCTGGCCTGCTAAATTCAGCAAGGCTGTGGACCTCATTCATGACGCTTCTTGAAGTAGTGTGCTTTGGTCTACAGCATACTTGTATGTAGTGTACCACAGTGGTCACAGGTACTGCTTGGACGGAGGGTGGCTGCTACAAATTCTTGAGCTGCAGAAACAGGTTTCTCCTAACTCTACATGGAGGACTTCAGCATAGGTCTGAAAACATCCCAGCATATCAGCCAGCCATCTTGCCTACAGCCTGTGGGGACGCAGCTCTTCCTTCAGCCATCAGTGTGGATAAAGATGAGAGCATCCCAGTTCCTAGGGTGCTGGGTCCTCTCGCAGCAGGAGGGGCCCACGCTGGGTATGCCAAGCAGTGACTCACACACGACTAACTCCCCCAGCTAAGATGGCAGAGCCCAGACAGCAGGCCTGTGTCCTTCCTCTCTTGCATTGTGTACCAAAGGTGTTCAGAGCCCACTAGAACCATTCACAAAAGAAAGCTTTTCTTAAACACAGAATTACAGGCCGAAGACACCTCATTTCAGGCTCCCCTGCCTTCAGTTTTGTCTAGGGATGAACACATACTATACCATTTTCACCTTTTTACAGCCCCATCCCACACTTTTCCCTCGTTTGCTAGGTGCTGTCAGAACAATTTTGACCTCAGCATTGTCACACTACTTGTGTTGCAAGGAGGCTGTGGCAACATTTCTGCATGGATCTGCCACAGGTTCCTCAATAGATGGCAATCAGTTAAGTGTTTCCCATTCCTCTGTAGACAATTCTGGTGAGGTCAGAGGAAACTACTGATAAGCACCCTCAGCTATACTCATTGCTGGAACCAAGCAACAGCACACTCACCCCACTTGAAGTGTTGCTGTCTTCACTCACCCACGGGAGAAATCTAAAGCTCAACAGCTCCAACAGCAATGCAAAGAAACGAAGAATGATTATGGGAAAAGAGAAAAAAAAGACTTATTTTGACTTTGAGCAATACCCCACATTGTTCATGCTGAACCTAAAATACTGCACTTTCCACTAACCTAAGTGCACACACTTAAAGGTTCTGTGCAACCTCTACAGATTTGTCAGGGAAAAGGAGACATAAACATTTTCCCAGGCTATAGAAGCTGGCTCCAGGAACACCTGGCACTTCAGGATCCAAAGATACAGGCTGAAATAATACTACAACAAATAAGCAATTTACTGAAGGTCATTTGGTTTGTCAGTAATAAAAATTCATGAGCTAAGGTAGAAGGAGCTCCTTGCCCTGACTGCCAGTTTAAAGTCTTAACCAGCACTGTGAAATTCAGGAGTCAACACTGGAGCAAAGAACAGAGCTGTTTGACTCTGCAGCCAGGTGACAGTTTCTGATGACTCCTCTTCTGGCACCACCACTCTCAGCTACAGAGGGAACCCAAGGCAACTCCCCTCACTGCAGATGTCTCAGGGCTGTACTTTGATGAGGAGGGACCACTCTGTGGCTCTGTCCCTGTTCTAGATGAACAGCCATGCTGGACCGAGTCCTTAAACAACAGAATTCCACTTAGCGCCTCTGAAAGACACCAGAGAAGTCAAATGGATAAATGTTAAGGAGATAAGTATTAAAAAGGATTAATGCTAACAGAAAAATTAGAAGCATGATGAGAATTTCTAAATTACATTACTTTAGTTCTTAAATTAGTCTACAGATTGTCCATTTTGAAATTAGATTTATTACATGATCAAATTGAAAACAACATACAGGCTACCAGTCTTGATTTCACCCCACATTTGCAGTAAAAAAACAAGCACAACTGCAATGTCAGACAACAGGAGCCCAGGTGGAGAATGGAAGAACAGAGATGCATTGGAAGCCTTGGGATATGTGGCTATCTTCCTCAAGTGCAGAATCAATTCAACCCAGCTCAAAACACTGGGAAGAAAGAGAAGGAGCAAAGAGAATGTGTCCTAGTACTGACGGGGCTGTGTCTGGTCATCTGAGGGGTCTGCTGATGGATAAAGAGGTCTCCTGGAAGTCCAGGCACAGGCAGAAACATTACTGCAATCAGTTGCTTTATAAAGAATACAGTCACCTTTTTAGGCCTTATAAAAAGTAATCACTGGCTTGCCGAGCTCATCCTTAATTAGGGTCAAGCCACTATTTGTTTATACTAAAAATGTTTTTTATGAGTCCAACCTGAACCAGTCACAGATGGAAGCTTCACGAAAAGTGAGGTGAGGAGTCTGCTGCCTGCAGCATTACATGCAACGGACCTAACGAAGGGCCACCATCATTCCTTCCCAATACATTCAAGAAGCACCTGCCTAGCTAATACTCTGGCAAAACCTTGCCCTCACTGGAATGATGCTGTAACAGGGATAAATACACTTCCAAAACCAAACCACTGGAGAAAATGATCATCTGTCAAGATCAAAGTGCAGGTAACAGAAAGCATGTGTACCTTTGCGAAAGCTGCTCTGTAAAGAGCTTTTATTGCTACCTCTTATACTTCAAGCCATAAAACCAATTGTTTTTGCAAAGTCAAACAACATAGATGCCTGAAACATCAGGATCAATGATTTTAACTTCATGGAGAGAAGCCAAAATGCAGTTTAATCGCTGCAATAAGTTAAGTATGGTCACATTTGAACAATGCAGCACAAGAACTGATGCGGAGATTGGGAAGGCCCTTTGTCTCGGAGCGCAGGATGGCAGCAGTTTCCCACACAGTGCAGGCAGCTGACAAGAGCAAAACCGGAGCCCGCAGAAAATGCAGCATAACAAAGCTTCTCTTCCAGAACAAACCTAAGCATAGGAGCTCTTGAAGGTCACTCAATACTGTTAGTGGTGGGTGCCAAAACCTGCTGCAGTTGAACAGCACTGCAGACAAATCCAGCTGTTTCATACTAGGTCATTGTTTTAGGATGAAGCTGTCAAGCCTGGTGTCTGCAGCACAGGTAGTGTGTGGCACCGAAACAGTGCATTTAAGTTGTATGGCAGTTTGGGAAGAAAGCCTGAGCACAGGCACCTTTCTCTGGAAGGAGAATATCAGAAAATACAAAGAGCAGGTTTTCAGTAATATACAGGTAGTGTTCAGCCTATGAGAAGTCAATACCAAATCTTAAGACAGGCTGACAGGACAGAGGCAAGTTTGTTAAGTCCCTGTCAGCTCTTTTCCGCATTTGCTCACAGCATGTCACTTCAGCAAGCTACGATGTCCCAGTGCAATTTCCTTCCCTTTGCCTAGACCAGAGTAACTGCAGCTACTAGCCTCCGGTTCTAGCAGATCCTACTTTTATCAAGCCAACTATCCCATTCATCAGAAGGTGAATTAATACCCTGAGACCAGGAGTTTTAGACATGGGGGAAAAAAAAAAAAAAAAAAAAAAAAAAAAAAAAAAAAAAAAAAAAAAAAAAAAAAAAAAAAACCACAAAAAAACAACCACACCACGAAGGAAATCCACTATCCTTTTCAGTGTTGAAGCCTTCCAATACTGATGAATGAGGTATTCCACCACAAAAATGGGACAGAATATCTCTATGGCAAAACAGTGGTTGTGCAAATCTTTGCTACTCTTATTAGCATCCTGACCCTATAAAAATGTAGGGATAAGTAAGATTTTCTTTATAAAAGTTGTATTTTATTTCTTTTCTGACCGAGAGTTGCATCACTACACAAAACTACATTTTATTGCTAATCACGAATTGATGCACTGGGGTTTCAGAAGAGTTTGGTTTATAGCATTCTTATGTAACAAAAGGAAAGAAGTTACAAAGACTTTGCAGACACATTGCCACGTCCCTATAGAAGCAGGGATGCAGCAGGTCTGTTTCACTGCAAAATTCTCTTCAACAGTTTCTGGAGAACATGTAACCATAACTTTCTCCAGCAGGAAAAGTCACCCCATCATTCCATGCAAAAAGAAGTGGCCAATCTGCTCCATAGTCTGAAATCCCTTTCCTACAGAATAGGAAAGGAACGTGTATTTACACAGCTCCTACTGTGGTGTGTTAATGCTGAAATTACTTAGGAGCAAGTTGGTGCATCTTCCTGGTACACTACTACCCAGCTTAACTCGGCATCCTATTGCTGGGGTAGCAAGTTCTCTCCAGCAATTGAGATGTGCCCTACTAATACTCCACAAAAACTGCTGTGGTAACCTTTGCCAGGCAGCAACACCCCTGCTTCAGAAGGGTGCTGCACAGCCTTCCAGTAACACGGACAGTTCAGTGCATGCTTCATCTGTCTCAGACCCAGTATCAGCTGTTGTAAGCAAAGGCCTGTGGCCACACAACAGACGGTGTGCCACAGAAGAGGTACTGCGCTGCTTCAGGTGCTGCTGCCCTGTCATCCCCAATACTGTGATACTCGGATTTCAAGAAGGGAGAGATCAGACTCTGACCCTTCAGTCATTATTGCCTTAGAGGGGGTGGGGAGAAACTCAGAAGAAACTCTTTGGGAGCTGAATGCCTGTTCTTGTTAGAAGGGTGCACTGTGCAGAGCTCCAGACAGGTTCCCTCGATTCTGAGGCACGTACTATTACAGTTAGACTTAAGTCAAAACAAGTATCAGAACACAACTATTAAATGGAGGGTTAAATAATTTGTCTTATAGGATTCAATTTCACATTTCTCCTGTTCACACAGGCACCTCCTGTCCGCTTGGATCTGAACAGCCTATAGCATAACCTTCAGAAAGGAGGTGTTGAAAAACAAGAAACTGAAGCTGCTTGCGACAAAAAGATGGATATAAATATAAAAAGAGGTTCAATTTCAAGCACCAGTAATACTTTCTATTCAAGCCCAGGCGTGGTCACCAGGGTGACTCCCCAAATCAGGAACATCATTGTTCAATTAAAACAATGGTCCATACTATTCTGCAGCTGCCAAGATTCCTGGCCACAACTCCCAAAAGAGTTTGCCACCTGTCAAAATTGTCTCTAATAAAAAAGCAAGACTGCTCGATGAGATGAAAGCAACACCCCCAAGCTGGCTTATTCAGTAAGGACCCAACTTCAGACCAGGAGTCTGCAGGCATCAGCTTCAGCAAATGGGATCTGTTTCACTATCCAACAGCTGCTTTTCAGCTACTGCAGAGCATCAGCTTTTTAGCTTCCTTAAAAAAAACAAAACAAAAAACCCTGGATTTTAAGCATCCAAATATGGCCTGTTGCACTGGAGCGTTTCAATCCTTGGGGAAGGTGGGCATCTTCTTCCTCTGCCACAGGCAGTGCTTACTCCATGATGGCCCGGTACAACGCAGGCTCGATGTAGTCTTCACGGTAGCGTGAATTGATCACTCTTTGCCTCTTCCTCTCTTGTCTGACCTCCTTCTCTGCGAAGATCTCTGTGAAGCGCATGTCTGAAGCTATTGACTAAGAGGAGAAAAAAACCCAAACCAATCAGAATTGGTCACTAGAGCCTGGATCAAATCCCTGCCTCCATATCCTCCAACTGCAAGTAAGAAAGAACCGAGTCAGTGCACAACAAAAATACCTAAGAAACTGGACTTAAAAGTCTGGGGCTAAGTTTAATTAAACAGTAATCAGAGAGGTAAAGAATCACAAGTTTCAAATTTAACTGAGTAGTTAATTTAAATTCACAATTACTTTCTTAAAGGATAGTGCACTTTGTGCCTTATGGAGCAGGCATGTTTGAACACCTGCTTACAGGGTTCAGCTATGATACATTCTTCCTTAAACCTCTAACATCCCCTGTACCTGCCAACAGGTTCTGCATTAGGGTGTGCACGATCATGCTGTAAAGCAAGACACCCTAGCACGCTGTCCATAGTTACATTTTTATAGTGGGAAGCATAAAGCAACAGAACAGGGATCTGAAGGGGCTGTAGGATCTCCATCTTTGGGGATAATAAATATGAGAGGAGAGAACCCTGAGCAACCCTGTCTGACTTTGAAGTTACCCGTTCTCCAACGAGGTGTCTGGAGCAGAGAACTCCAGATGTTCTCTCTCACATGAATTTTTATAGTTTAAAAAAGAAAAAGGCCAGCTTTCTTGATGCCTCCCTACCAATCACTTTTCAGAACAAAGGGTAAGTGAAGGAACTTGACCATTCTTCGCAATGAGAACACAAAATTAAACTTAGGAATACAGGCATGGAAGGGTATTAAACACTGCCCCAAACAGTGACCCTGTGCTATAAGCTTGTCTCTGCAGAAGGAGAATTAAAATCTCTCCAAAGTAAGATAAAAGCTTCACTTTCGTAGCATGATCAACTACCAAGCTTCCTAATGACTGAGGAGAGCGCTGGACTGTAATCTTTTGCTGCCACGCACTAGGCTTGCTGTTCAAGAACAAATCAAGTTAAATGAGCTTCTTTACTAAAGTTAGCACCCTGTTAACCTACCAGTCTTGACTTCACTCTCTTAGGAAGCTCCTCTTCGAGAGTATACACATCATCCCTTTTCACCATCAGCTGTGACCCATCTTCAAATTCCACCTTGAAGAAAAAGAAAAGTTGTTCTGCCAGAAGTCTTGAAAGTTGGAACCCTCCCACACCTACCCAGAACTTGCCTTCTCCTTCCCACAAAAGCCTCTCACGAAATAATCTTCTATCACTTGAATTTTACAAGATACATACACAGGTATGCACACCGCAACAGACTTCAACAAAAACCTCAGCAATCTTATGACAGTACAAGTAGCCCAGCAAGTTTTGGGATATTCTTGAAACACCTAACAAGACAGTCTGGCTGGTCACTTTCATACAGTCTGAACATTCACCCCTGTGGCAGTGTGCAAGGCATGATGCACTCTCACTGAACAGAAAATCAAGATCAATCTCATTAAACCTACATGAACAGAGCCTGCTGAATAACTGCAGACCAGCAATTTCTCAGAACCTGGCACTTTCTAATAGGTGGCCAGCTAAAAACAGAGCTGCAAGCAACCACTTAGCTCTTAATTCCAGCAGTGGTTACCAGCATCTAGCACAGGTGACAACATGGAGTAGCCTCCCCTGAAGCCTTTAAGCATCACTGCCCTATAGCTCTGCAGGCTTTATGAACAGCCCTGTGAACATCATCATCTTGTTATGAATGCTGAATTTTCAAAGAACAATTCTGTACCTGGTACATCTGGATGGCATGTGATGCAACAAACTTGGCTCCGTAAACTTGTCCATCTGTCCATCTCACCTGCACAACTTCCCCTTCAGCAGGGGGACCTAATTGAAGACAGTCTCGACTCTGTGGTGTAAGGGAGGAAAGCGTGAGAGACAAGGAGCAGTGTAAGCACCTGCCTTATGTGAAGATGCAGCAAACCACCAGGAGTCCACCTCTGTCACACAGCACACCACCCCAACAATTACTCTGTTTTAGGGATGGAGAACTAGACTGAGACACATCCATGTCATCTGTATTTAAATCATAACAGTGGGCCCAACTTCAAACTACTTTATGCAGGAGTGGTGTGCAAGTTTTCCTCCAGACAGCTGCCAAGCAGACTAAGAGTAGTTGCACTCCTGTTACACCTGTTCCCATGTGCCCTCAGTTTCATATAACACCCCTAAGGCCATGTGGCAGCACTCCTCATCCAACACACATCCTAGGGATGGAACAACTACCCAGTCCCCTGGTGTGTCTGCCCTACAGCAGAGAGAACTGACTCGCATCATGTGTCCTCTACTGGGGCCAGACTCCTACTGCATGACATACCACAATGTCCTCTGGATACAGGTTATCACTGAAGGAGCCATCGTCGAAGTTGACCTCGTAGAAGGTCTCCTTTGCAAGGCTGACCACTTCACATTGATAGAAGCGACCGTTCTTGTGCTTGCTGATGACTATCTGTCCAGGTGACAGATCCTGGAGTGCAGCCTTAGCTCGCTGAGAAGAGAAAAATCACTTTTTATGCAATGACTCTATAAAGAATGTGTGAGGAACATGGCTCCAGTGCTTGCAGGTAGGGGAGCAAAATATTTTAGTTTAGCTGGGTAACTACTCAAGACACCATCAGCAGTATTTTTAGAAACGTACTGCTCTGAAAGTTCAGATGCTTAACGCCTGAACTGTTAGATGCTGCCGTCCTTAATTTACTTAGTAGATTAAGCTCTCATTCTTCAGAGCAATGGAAGGCCTTTACAGTAAATATTCTCTAATAGATTGTTGTGGATTTGATGCCAGAAAGGCTACATGGGAACTTTATAAATGACACAATCACTTAAACATGAAATTCTATGGCCACTCATGCAGCCTGCTGGAGTCCCAGCACTAACTCCTGCATATTAAATATCACAGCATAAACGCCACTATTATTCCTCATTACAACAGCCACAGGAAGGATGCAATGCTCTCAGTCCTCTTGGGCAACAAACCAAAACACAATAAAGGGCTTGACTAACACCACTGAGAGCAGCAGCAGCAAGGTTGAGATCAGGATCCAAGACCAACACCATGAGATTATACTGAACATTGTGACTGAGCCAAGCCTTCAATGAAGGTTTAAAAGAATCACACAGTCTGAAACTTATGAGTCCATCCAAGACACTGCAGTTCAAATCCTGGGAATCAACACCTACTCACCTCTGCCTGAGACGGAGTCTTATGCCTGAAGCAGGTAATGAAGACAACAAATGGCCAGTCATCAGGCTGCATCATGACCCCTGCTGCTTGGGCACAGCTGACATGAAAGGATGTGGGACACCGACCATGTGAGCACTGTACACAGCAACCTGCAATTCTCTTTCTTCGTTTCTTGCAAAAGATGCATTTCTGTGGAGAGGGAACTAGAGATTATTGGTTGGCACTAGCTATTACCGCTCCACAAAGAGCTAAGAATCTGATACTGCACCATATACTCTCTGCAAGACCACTGCTACTTTCATATTTAAAAGCAGCAGAATGCTACCAGTTCTAGTTTATGACAAGGCAATAATCCATAAACTTAAAGTAACACCATAAGAGGAAAAACTACATTAAGTATCTACCAGCTCAAGGAATACAAAGCATGCTAGCAACGGGAGGTCTTGGCTTAACCAGCCTACAATGCTCCAAAGTCAATAGGGCCTTTCAGCACTTGGCTATTAAGTTACCCAAAGGCAAGCAACAAGATTAGGATAATTGGCAAAGATCACAAAAGCAACAGTTAAGACCCAACACTTGGGTCAGGCCTGATGGGCTGATGCAGGAAAACAATGTTATCTGTGATGATTAGCATACGCAAAACAGTTTAAATCATTTTCTCCTCAACACTGAGCTGTTAAGGGTTAAGTACAGTTGTCTCCCTGCTAAAGACATTCACCCATTATACAAATGCCTTAGAGCTCCCGAAGCACCTCAGTGCTCAACAGCAGGTAAAGTAACTTAAATACTAGGGGTTAGAAAGATAACAAAACAAACATCACCCTCACATCACTGTGTAAATGTCAGTTGCCACATACTGAAAACTGTGGTCCCTTTGCTGGATTCTCATCTGAATAAACATATACTAGAACAAGGAAAGGTTCAAAAAAAGGGAACAGTGACACTTGCCATCTCCCATGCAAAGAACAGAGTACATTAAATAGTTCAGTCTGAAGAGAGGATGACTCAGGCTTGAAGGAATAACCGAAGTCCCCCAGATTCTGAACAGAGTGGAGAGATGCTCTGAAACCCCACCAGTGAAGCGCAGGTGATCCTTACCAGTCTGAAACGTTGCAAGGGGATTTTGCCAACATCTACAGGACTCCGCTCTGCTATGTTCACAAATTTTGCCTCCAGTACAGCTACAGCACACATCACATGGACCCACCTGTCAGGGTAGAAAGGGACAAAAAAATTGATATGCATCAGGCTGACAGAGAATGCTTTGCTTTTTAAGCAAATACAGTTCTGTTGAAGTTTGCCATATAAACGACAATAAATAGCTTCTGAGAATTGGCAGTGTAGTCTTCCTACTGCTACTGACAGGGCACATATGGGGCAAAACCAACACTTCTTCATACTTCCAATCTACTACTAACAGGCTTAATGGGAGAGCGATTTAGTGCTGCTTGTGTTGGTAGCATACCTGCAATATAAAATCTCGGCTGACACATTTATTCCTTCATAAACCTGAGCCACTGCAACTGTTTAGTCACTCCTCAATTGCTTCTAAGACTGTGACCAAAAGGTTAAAGCTCCATACAATGTCCACAGAATTTTTGGAGGCCAAGTTTCAGTCACGGTGCTACAAGTCTGTCCCACTGCTATTTTGCATCAAGCAACTTCAGACAATCCACCACAACAAAGGACATAGGCCCAGCATCTGTATGCAATATACTTGCTGCAGAAGTACCCTGAATTTCAGTACGTTGAGCTACTTAAAGCTATGGTTGTCCTTTGTCTCTATCTCTACCACACACTACGTGGAGAAATCAAAATCCTCTGAGAGGAGGTACTGAGAGATCTTACCTCATCAGGAACCTTATTTTTATGTGGAACATTATACCTCTGCACTATAAAATGAAAAGCAATTAACAGCTGCTGCCACCAGAATGAGTCATTACTTGACAAGATGATGACTGCTGCATGTGAACAAAATGAACACGCTTTAGCGCAGCACCCCCAGTAACACCAAGTGTGAAAGGTGGTGTTGGTCACTGTCACACCAAATGCAGACATGGGCTTTACTGGCTTACCCTCAGCTACTCAGGAATAGAGCTTCCCCCTTAAGATCAAAAAATCTGGAAGACTCACTTGTCATCATTGGCTCTCTGCAGTGCTCCTCCTCGTAATGAACACAAACAGCAGTCCTGGCACAGGGAAGAAAGCATGAGCTGAAAGAGTGAAGTCCAGAGCAGTAGCTTGCTTCAGAACTTCCTCATCAAAGTGCACATTCAGAGGAAGAAAGCGGTTTCACTGTCAGAAGAGAGCTAACTATCTTGTACAGACAATCCTTTTAGCTCTCAAAAGCTTCTGCCTTAAGGCAAGAAATAGAGACTTAAGTCTGTCGGAGGCAAGCACACCTACCACTGAAGACTTGTTCAACTTGTTTCAGGTTCCTTTTACAACTGCAATACCCTCTATCCTTTAAGGATGTGTAAATTCAATTCAAAAGGTTGACTCCTGCTGATATAGAGCCTATATAGCTTTTTGAGGAAATCCCATTCTCTTTGACTTCTTCACATGTGCACACCTGCCTAGGTACTAGTAACAGAAGTTACTTTGTTTCAGAAACAGTAGTTACCATAAATTAAGATGGACAACAGAGCTATTCCCACATACATGCAGAACATTCTCCCTGCAACTTAAGTGAGCTCAGCAGCTTTGCACTAGTTAAAAGGATTCTACCACTATGGCTTAAAAAGCACCAAAATACAAGGAGACTGGTTCTTAAACTTTCTCTGAATTGTCCTCTTTTCACAGGAGTGAATGAAATAGCCAACAAAGAACCCGATGAACTCTACAGGCAAGTTCGCCAAAGTTCCAGGCTCCATCGGTGAAGGTATGAGAAACTTTACCTCTTCTAAGGCATTTTCTGTACACCTAGAGCACATCCAGTCTTCGGTGGCCTTGTCAGGGGATACACCGTAACAACCTAGAACAGACACATCTCACTTGAGAAACCCATTATCCTAGGTCCCTGAAGTAAAGCAGGCATTAAAATCAACTAGTCTCAGGATGATGCTGGGTATTTGAAGTTAGCCATGCAGCTAACCCCATAGTTCAAGAGCCAGCAGTCAAGTATGTATCACTCAGGTAAGGGCTGATCTTGGTCTATTTGTACATTTCACAGACTGGTAGAGGCCTGCTATGAGGTAGAGAGAATACCAGAGTTCAGGGTTAAGTCTAGATGCACTCACTTGCATGAACACAGACTTGGCAGCTCTTGCAGGTGACGAGTACACTGGTTCCATCTTCCTCTAAGTAGGGGGTTGAAAGATTGAGGTCAGTACTGCAGCCAGTTGCAGTAAAGCACATTTCGGGAATCAAGGGTTTGGTTCGGATCTTCCCATCCACAGAAGCTGGAGTTACTCCAGAGTTCTGACTGTTGCCTCCACACTCTGCCTATAATGGAGGGACAGGGATTTTTAAATTTTACAAGTAAAACCATCTCACATCATCTTTATTCAGCCATTGTTTTCTAAATAAAGTTTAAAGAAAGAGGTGCCAAAAGATTCAAGAGTTAGGAGGTTAGGTGAATATATAGTTAGTTTATAAAATCCTCAGCTACTGCAGTTTCAGAATTAAATTCTCTTCTACCCAAGTGGCTAAACCAAGGTCTGAAATGCATCTCTCTGAGCAACAAGGTAGACACTCAACTGCACCTAACAGAAGAGATGGGATCACCAACCCCACCTCATGCTCCGTGGGCACCACCTCTGCTGCACCTCACCACCCCCAACATAGAGGTCATAACACTGCTAAGCCAACACTGTGCATTTATCTTACCTCAGTGTGGAAGGATTATGATTACACAAATAGGTATCTACTGCAATCCTCATTACTGTTTCCTAGTGTAGTTCTGAACAAGTCTAATTGGTTTTGAAACTAATTTGTTCTCGGGAAAATGCAGTTTCCCAGTTAAAGCTCAGGAGACTTTCAGGCTCATCTTTTGTAATTTTTTCACCTAAACCAATGTCAAGCCAAACAGCAATTACAAGTAAAGTTTACAGAGATATGCTTTTATTCAAGTCACTTTTTTTAATAGTTAAGTAGAAATGAATTTTTCTCTTTGAAGAAATGTTTCAAAACATTTTTATACCTCACAGGCCAGCAGACTGTGTCATTTATTAAAAATATTATTAGCAGAAATTGCAATAGCAGGGTGAAGCTGCACTGTGCCTCCTACAGTGCATAAAAAGGTAGGGAAAAAAAGTGCAGGTAAGGATCACAGCCAGAAGGAAACTGGCATGTTTTCAACAAGTCTTGTTTGTTTAGATTCTGTCAAACTTCTGATGATTTACACTGAACATTGCACATCAAGCAAAAAGCTAAATGACAGAGGAAAATCTATAACAAAGTTGAAGAAAATGTGATTTAATTTTTACTTGAATGGGCAACTGAAGTGAGTTCCCAGACCTATTGCAGAGTTTCTTAAGTTGGAACAAACACCCTAACCACAGCTCAAATCTTGCAAGAGTTTCTGTTTCACTGCCTGGTGTAGACAGATATTTGAAAACCTGCAGCTAGTTTTCTGCTTAATAGCATTTTTAATGCAAAAAGGAAGCTAACAGAACTTAAACTGCTCACCAATTGTTAACTTTATACACTGTCAGCACTAGCAAAAACTACATGTAATATGCAACTTCTGTGTAGAATTTCCAGTCCTAACAAGAACCAACTTTCAGATAGGAATAGCAAGATTGGACAGAAACTATGGTCTATGGTTTTAATTAAAAATAGGAACCATATCCTCAACAAAAATTTGAAGTCTTTATTTCCAAAACTGTGGCGAACAAGTTTCTAGGGCCATTAGACCACAATCATAAAGCAATCTCAAATTAATCAAACACACTTAGTGTATCGGAAGGGACAAACTATCTTCAAGCTGCAGGCTGAACATACAAACTATTCAAGTTACGTTAAAATTACATAGCATAGGCACAGCAAAAAATTCAGTGTGAGACTCCTGCCTAAGAATTTAGTCAATATGACAAAGGGGTTCTGCAACCCACCCCAAGCTATGAGTTGCTACAGCCACATTTTGTTAAAGCACATTTTCACATGCCATAGCTACTGTCAGTATGGATAGAATCCAAGAAAAGACAGCTTCTACCTATGCCATCCACAGACAATCCTAAATCCTTTGAAGTAAAAGGTGTTCTTCCTCGCCAGCTCCCCAAAGACCATGTGCTAAGTGGTCTTAATGCATTTTTAAAGAAACAGACTTGGTCTACATACCTGGTATGTCTGGAAGAGCATACAAACAGCACAGTAAGGAGGCTGCTGAGCCATGGTCCGATTGTATTCTCTCTCAGCCTCAAAATTTGGTGGCCGATTCTGCCAAAGCTGGCTAAGTGGCTTGGCCCATGCTTCTGTCTCTTCAGCCTCTTCTTCAGGAGTTAGCTGCTCCGATGCCTCTGTGATAAGAGATCATTAACTCAGTGATTGTGTCCTTTTATAGATACCCTTCTTGCAAAGGAAAGTAAGTAAGGCAGGAAGTTATGAACGGAGATGGAATACAGAATGCCAAAAATCAAACTGACAGAAGGGTGATGAGAGCCAGTAACTCGGTCTCCTTTTTAAGGGGCTTCTGCCAATCAAGCAACCACACAGACAATATAGGTTTATTGGGTGAGAGCAGCACCAGGTCCAAATTACACCAAGCCTAAGGTTGTCAGCCAAAGAATCTGCTGTTGGATTTTTTTGTTTGTTTGTTTGAAACGAATCATTAATATTTCCAGCAATTACTGTTATGCTCTAAGGCAGACAATTATGCAACAGTCTCTGGTACTGGCTTAATTTTCCTTTTGGAGTTGTGACTCCAAAGAATGGCACAGGAAGGAAAGAAAACACCATTAGAGAGAAAAGTTTAATGAGGCATGTACAAAAAAAAAAAAAAAAAAGGTAATCATCTTGTCTAGAATGCAGAGGTGTCACTTGCTGTTTATCTTCATCCTGTCCCCAGAAGCTGAGGCCCTCTCTGCAGTTTCTCCCAGGGCCCAAGGCTTACTCACCATCATCACTAAAGCAGTCTTTAACCAGGAGTGGGTGATGGCGTGGGAGCTTGCTCAAGGGCTGCCGGCGACCTTTGGACTTCTTACTCTCCTTCATTGATCTTATGTACTCCTTTGCTACCTGGACAAGAAGCAATTCAGCAGTCAATTAGCACAACTCCTACTCGATATTGTTTTTAAAAGAAATTTGTTTTGAACTTAAACCTCTACAAAATGCACATATGCTTCCCCAATTTTATTTCAAACAAACTAAGTTTTTGAAAGAACTGCTTGCAGTGCTTTGGCTAGGGAAAAGCAAATAAGCTGTACTAGCTCTGTGGAGCCATTAGAACAGAGACTTTTCACAGATCCCAGCACAGCTTTTCATGCAAGTCTGTTTATGTAAGAATTGTGTAAAAACAAAAAGAAAGACAGACAAGTAGAATGGTTCAACTTAGAAGAGTCACAGTAAGAAGTCTCACACATTCTGGAGAAATACTTGGTCTGTGTGCCAACTTAAAAATACCAAATTTAAAAATAATGAAATAAGAAACAACAGTTCCTTGGAATTTCAAATTAAAAGACTTATTTTAAATGAAGGTAACTTTCACTCTCTATGTTTATTACTTGTGCTGACGTCTTTCTAGACAGACTGGAAGGACACTACAACAACAGTTATTTCCTCTTCCCTTTGCCTACATAAAAAACAAGTGACATTGACAAAATTACTACTAATCAGACAAGCAGGGCAATAAAGGCCATGATTTTAACAGCCCAGGAAGTCTCTCAATAGGTAAGAATCCCCTCTTTAAAATCATTACCTCTGATCTCCTACACAGAGCTGGATAAAGACTTCCACAAAACAGAAATGGTTTTATTCCAATGGAAATTAGCATTACTAGTCACCATCTGATGGAAATTTTTTTTTATATACACACTGGACTGGGGAAAACAATCTACACGCACCAAGAACACCACCGCCAGGGAAGATTTTAGCTATTACAGTCTTCTCTTGAGTTGTCTAATAAACATTCATAGGCATTTCTTAGACACTCAGATTTACATTATCCCAACTGATAAATTTTTGATCATTTCCTTTTTTAAAAGGGACTCACAGATGTACACGTATATGCGATTTTATACTAATAAAACCGCCTGAAACATTAATGCATTTATAATAAAGGCTGGATTGAACTGCATTGATTTTCAGTACAAATGGGTGTCTAGAACTATAAAAGGACCTGAATCAGTCTGTAAATGCTACCATGTCAAAAACACCAAGCTACCCCTTCCCTTCAAGCACCTGAATTTAGAGATGTTCTCAAAATAAGGGATTTTCTTGTTTTCTAGAAGAGGTCAGAGCACAGTAAGACTTTCAACTTAATTCTTGCTTGTTTAGCAAAACCCACGGGTGTTAAAATATCAACATCAACAACTAAGCAACCTGCTATGCAAACACCAATGAACAAAAATGTCATCTGCACAGCCACCAAGATTTGTCACAGCAAATCCCTGACCACGTAATACAGCCCTTCAGCTCTCAGTATCTTGCCCTTCATACCTCTGCCAGCTCTTGCTCATTCACACTGGGGGTGGCACCGGCTTTCTTTCCCAAAGTCTGCTCGTTGTCAGATCCACTGGCATCCCCTTTAGCATAGCTATGGACTGTAAATACCCCAGCTGGCCTGGGAAGAGTTGGTTTTGCCAACAGATCAGTCGATTCGGAGTCCGAAGAACCAGAATACACAGGTGAGCTGGACTGAACACTGGACACTGCACTCTGCTTTGAAGTTGGCAACACTGAAGTGGAATTTGAAGCATGTGAAATAGAGAGGTCCAATACAGCTGCTTCTTGTTCTTCCTCTTCTTCCTCAAGCTTCACAGTTTTCAGTTCTTCAAGCTTGGCTGAGTCCACACGATCTAGAAGAAATAATACACTGACTTTTTCTGCAGTCCGGGCAGCAGAGAGAGCACTTGCGCAACCATTTGCACAAAGCCACACAGGAAGCAAACTCCTACACACAAAAAAAGTGACATTAAGTCACATAACAAGTAGATCATTAATTCCAACGCCTATAAAATTATGGGTGGCTTAGAGAAAGAGGGAAAATAAAAGCATCTGCTCATTGCCTCTTCCAGCACAAGAACTAGGGTATATCAAAATAAACCAGCAGACAGTAAGTTCAAAATAAACAGAGATAATCCTTTGTACACTGTAGCTAAACAGCCCAACTCCTGGCCAGACGATGCTGTGGGTAACAGGTTATGAGGGCTCATCAGAGACTTAACAGAATTAAAATAAAAACCCAAATTGTTTTACCCAAACTGAAATTGTTCTAGGGGCACTCTTTAGTCTTGAAAAATCAAAAGAAAAACAAAATATCTCAAGCCTTTAGAAATTTACTGTCACAAGTGCTTGCCATGGCTCTGACAAACTAGTGTCTGTGTTTCTGGGCATGACAAAGTCCTACTGACAAGCATCACATGAAGGAATGTCCCAGATTCATCTCTCGCGGCTTCTCTCCCTGAAGAATACTACCCTGTCCCCTCGTACTAGGATAAAGCTGGACACACAGTTACCTGGAAGCTTGAGCCTTTGTTCACCTTGCTGCACAAGTTCACTTTTAAGTCTCTCACGAGGCTCTGCCATGTCTGCTTCACCCTGCACGGAGCTCAGCTCCTCCTTGGGGAAAGCCTCACTCTCGCTCACCTCCTGAGGCACTTCCAGGCAGACCCTGTGCCTTTTTGTTCCTATGCGATGCTTGGGGATGCTGCAGAAGACAAAGCCACACGTCAGGTCATCAAAGATGTCAGTGTGTTGAGTATCTGCCTGTCTGCACAAAATACAGCCTGGTTTACACCAATGTTTTATGAGACATCATCTGGCAAGCCAAATAGTTTCCAAATTATTCCAAAGTGTTGTGTTTGCTTTTATAGATGTGGAGTCAGTGACACTTAGGGGTGACCTCTCAGCATATGTTAATCATGTATTAGGCAGCTATGTTCTAGCCATTCTTTACCTTAAACAAACAAACAAAAAAATCCAAACAAAACTCAGAACAAACCAAAACAAAGACAAAAACACACCCACCCCAAAGACAGCTTTAGGGATAGTAGCTGACACTGGCTGAAAAAGATCTAACTGCAAAATAGTAGATGATCAGCTGTCCACCTTCAGCAGCCAGGACTTGCACACTGATGAAGCAGCTTGCAGCACTGATAGTACCAGAATTATGCTAGCAAGCACTGCCCCATAAAAGCACTGCCTTTTTCTTCTAGCTTCCCAGTGTACCGCACACACTTCCGATCCAGGATCCGGATGTCTGTCAAAAGATAAAGAACTAGCTTCCAAGCTGGTGCACGTGGACTTAAACAGAAAAAAAAAAAAAAAAAAAAAAAAAAAAAAAAAAAAAAAAGAGGGAAGAGCAAACTCTGTTCCCAAGAAAACAAATTATTGCCAACTCTGACTGCTGTTCTCTGTCAGAATGGCAAACATTTAGTGGCAGCTGGGTCCAATTTCTAATAACAACAGAGAAGCAGAGGGCTACACAAAGCCGTACCTTTTCACCTCATCCCCGTCCGCCTCCTCTTTACACATCTCTCCCGTTTCCATTTCCTCAGCACACTGTTTCACATTCTTGACTTTTTGCATGAGATCCCCTTTAAGGAACTCTGCTGCCTCTGGGGTTGGAAGAGCATGGTCAATGACAGTCACATCCTTCCCAGCTTTCCAAAGCTTGTAGCGATCTGGCTGGTACTTCCTCACAAACACGTCCATGGAGATCTTCACCATGTCCTTCCGACAAGAGCACTGCAGCCACACAAAATATTCAAGTAAGGAATTCACCACGTTCTCAAAAATTCTACTCTGCATTCCTGTGTTACCTTGCTTTCAGGAGCTTAATTGAAGAAAAAAAATCCCAGTTACATGTAATTGAGCCTCAGAACTCTCAAGACTTTCTCTCAGGAAATCAAAACGGCATATATTAAGTTACTAAAAAACAGGCACAAAAACCAGCAAAACCAACAAAACAGAGAAACACATTTTATCACAGTAACTAAGAAAGAAAGCTCACCAGCCTGTTTACATAGTTGCTGGTAGAAGCTGACTGCTTTAAAATGAGGTCATACAAAACCAGCCAGTTAAACCAGAGGCTATGATGAGGAAGTCAGAGCCATATAAACTCCAGGCCTACCCAGAGCAGTAGAGGCTCCCCCTCACCTGGGCATGGTTACATGAAGCAGCACTTCAAAGCATTGACTTCAGTGTAACTTCTGAAAACATAAACCATGTCTGTAAGTGTCCTGGTTTGGGGTAGAACAGGGGTGGTTCTGTTCAATGATTTTAACTTGTCAGCTAAAGCTCTTCTAATTAACTGCCTTGTTAGTGGTAGTATTAAAGCTGTTTTCCTTTTCTTTTCTCATCAATAGGTCTCTCTTTTATTCCCTTTCAGGGGGTGGGGGTTAACAGAAAGTATGTTACAAGTCTGGGGGTGGCCCTGACCCCAAATGGCAGCAGTACAGCACCTCTACACGGATGTAACACCATCCAGCTAAAGGTTCAGCCAAGATACCTATTTTAACAAGTGACTTAAGTTGCCAAAGTCATACTTCCAGGCTAAATGGCCAATAAATAGCAGTTAAAATATCAGACAAAATACTGGCAAGTCCTGGGCACCAAGCACACCCTTCCACCTGTGGAAAGACAGGCAGTCTCCTGCTTTTCCTTGAAGCCTCACTTGATCTACACAAAGCTAAAAACCACATTATACCCTCTCCACCGTTGAAACAAGGACATGAGACAGAAGGCTGACTGGATGTTGTTGCTTTATCAGAAAGCAAATATCACATCTTAAATGTAAAAAGCACTGAATTCCCCTCCTTAGAACAAGCATCAGGGACTTAATGAGCAGCAGAGCCTTAGGTTATTTGTACACAATATGATGGCAATAGACCATTTACCAGTACAGACTGCTTCCCATACTCGATCCACCGAAGAGTAGCAAAGTTGGTAGATTCAGCACAGTTAAAGCCATGGTTAAAGCCAGCATGATAGCTATAAGGAAAGGTTATCATGAACTCTCCAGCCTCCTGTGTCACCTAGAAGACAATTGAGACACCTCACTGTTATTCACAACTCAAGAGTCTACTTGGTGGGTCTGAATAGAAGGTGCTCCTGTCCCGCTCACGTGGTGTTTCTAAAACCCTCACCTGCAGATAGTGGCTAGTTACCTGCTGCAATGGACAGACTTGATAGTTACCATCACTGTTCACCTACTTAACCTAACTATCTATTTACCAGAAAGCAACACTTGTACATGTTTTTTTACCAAAACACAACACAACTGGTCAAAATAGCACAGAAGTGGTTGTAACATGAAATACAAGCTATCTGAAGATCATAAAGCTACTTACTTGTATCAGCTACAGGTTTGGCTGAACAGTATCTAAGGGCAAGTAAAACCTCTATCCATTCAGAGCTTGGAAATTTACTACTGTTTTCTTTTGCTGTTCATATTCAAGTACAACTCCTAGTCAGCATTCCACTGCTGCTCTTCAACATTTCCCTTCCGTCTAAACAAAGGTTCATGGCATCAAAATCCTTCACCTGCCCACACAGATATGACAGTACTTCTGAATAAGGACTCAAAGACTAAATCTTCTGTGTGTGGAGTGGCAGGTTATCACCTGATAAAGTAAGGAAGTCTACAAAGTTATTAATGTAATAATAATAAAAAAAAAAATAGGGAAGAAGACATATTTTCTATTCAGGAAGCAGACTACAACAAAAGAATTAGCAGGGGCCATATCTGAAACAAAAAGAACAACCTCTCCTCACCAAATACAGACTTAAGCAGTGAAGTTAATCTAACATGGGATACCGTGAATAGTTTTAAGTTAAAAAAAAAAAACAAAAAAACAAAAAAACCCCACAAACACCACCACAGAAGCTTTTGTTTTTAATAGTCCTTGACAGACTTTTCTGTCTCACAGATCCCTGTCTTTCAGGTCCAAACCGCCAGAAAAATGGAGCTACAATGGGAAAGGATTGCCTTACACCCTCCCTGTTCCTGTTCTCCTCTCTAAGCACCTGCTACTGGCTGCTGCTAGAGAGGAGCCAGGGCTGCATGAACCTCTGACTGAGCTGGTGCAACAGAGATCACTTTTCTGTACCTTATCAAACGGGATGCCGTATTTCTTCAGAATTGATGGAGAGATGAGGGTCATCTTGTGACGGAGAAATGCTTCACAGCTTTGGGCACTTCCTGGAAAGAAACCTGTTTAAAATAAAGGCAAGTAGAGATGTTACCATTCTGCTGTGAGCTAAATTAATTTTTCAGTAACTTTTAGGAAAAGTTACTAACTAAAGAGTACCTGTCTCTAGGCCTACAAGTATGGACCACCTTATGTGAAGTGGGCTAGCTTGCATTTGGAACAAAACAGCTAACTCCTGGAGAGTTCTCTTTTAACACACCAGTTTGAAAGCACGTAAGAAAGATGGCACATAAAAGGATCTTCCCTTGGCTACAACCATCCAGTTCTAATAACAAATAGTTATGCCTTTTCCCATTAAAGATCAGAGATCACAACTGCATTATTTGTACATTTTACATTTCTCTTGAATGAATACTATAGAGAGACACTCAGAAATAATATCACCTATAGTCTAAATGCAAATGATTCATTCACTTGTGCCAGCCTGTGCTCTTATACGAAAGTTACAGACATGCCATGCTCTAAAAGAGCTGAAACCTGTTATGGGTGTCCACCCCACCTTCCACACAGGGCAGGACACGAATCACTGGATTACCTTTTGCAAGTCTCTCCAGTCGCTTCCCATGCTCCGGAGGGATGGAGTACCTGCAGTCGTAACAAGAACTCTGTTAAGTTCAAGTGACATGACAAAATCTCCATGTTTGACTAGTAATCATAAATGGGCATATCAAGGCATGAATTACTTACATAAAAAAAAAAAAAAATCTCAGTGTGAGAATTTTCCTTGTTAAATCAGATTAAGGAATAAGCAAAGTTCACTTCTTCCACATGCGACTGTAAAAGAAGCAGTGGCCAAAAGGTTTATCTGACTGAACTAATCTGTTTTGTGTTCCCATGCTATTGCCAATGCATGGGGTTTGTTCACTGGTCACATGGTGCTAGCTATTATTTTTCTACTTCAAAGTTGTATTAAAAGGCATCCAGAGATACTAGTGTCTTACAAAAGTGTCATGGAAACAAGTGTTGAAGTTGCCTGAGAAATTTATTTGTGAACAGAAGGGAATGATTCACTCTTAAAATGCAGAAAAATTTCTAAGCCTCCCCTAAAAGCAATCACGAAGCTCAGAAACTGGACACATCACTTGGCAAGATCCACTTTTAGATCCATGATAAATAGTCGCAAGGTTCCCTAGAAAAATCTTACCATGATTTGGGTTCCCCAAAATGCAAGTAATTAATACTGTAGAGATCCATGTCCTCGGTATGCCAAGCAAAGGAAGTTTTCCACATGCCAAAATACAGGTACGGAGTGTTCACTCCTTCAATGGTTATGCCGCTTTCATTCTCTACAATATCCAGGATCGTGTTCAATCGGCCAATATTCCAGGCATCTACATGCTGCAGAACACAAGCCTCACGTTAAACAAGCATTACGAGAAACAGAGCGACACAACTCAGATGGCAGTTGCAAAAGCTATCAGACACTTAGCTAGTTCACCTAAAACAAAAGTTTCAGACAGGGAGAAAAAAAAAAACAAAAAACAGTCAGCCAACTAAGGATTAGGAAGGAGAAATTATCACGAAGCTACAGATTTTACAGAGCAGAGAACAATAGAACAATAGCACAAGCTTGAGCTGATGTCTGAATGCTCTTGAACAAAACCATTTTTCATTCCAAACAACTTTTAAAAGACTAAATCATCATAATTTAGGAGACTAGCAAGTAGAATTCCTAATGTTTACCATCTTAACCCATACTGGCTCCAGAGCTGTCCCCACAAAAATATATGCACTAGTTGATATCAAAGCAATGAGTGTGTTCACTGGTCACCACTTCCAACCCTCACATGCCTTTCAAGACGTAGCAGTGCAAAAGCAATACTTATTCAACAGTGGGTTTTGCTTTCTTGAACTAAACTGTACTACACCAAAGCACTAACAGAAGCCCCTCAGGACGTTACCTCTATCAGCCTTCTTTAACTAGCTGGGTTAAACGGAGAGCATGTTACAAACGTACTGTTTACTGTGATCCTGCCTACTCCAGAAGCTGGAAGTCTGCTTAAAACTATCATCAACTCTTTCTGAAATTTAAGAGTCAAATACTACATTAGTATTTATGGAATGCAATATACAGGGATAACTGTGCCTGAAAACTGTAACAGTTTCCTGACCTTGTCATAAAGTGTGCCATTAACATCGGCACCGTAGATCGGGGCGTTGAACGTAAGGTTCTTCCAGTATTTTCGCTCAAGGTCTTCGAAGTCTGTGTAGCGGGGTGTGCAGTACCTGAAGAAACAACAGTGATACTAAGGACTTTGCAGTTTCAGACTTCACAAGCCTAAACCAACATTTTCCACTACTCAGAGAATCAAAAACTGCAATAGAAATACCTAATGCATGCTATCAGAGAGAACCCTAACCCCAGAACAGCAGTGAGAGCAGCCACAACTCCATTCCTGTGAGACTTGCGAACAAAGCATCAGGAAGACAATCACATTCCCCATTCCTCAGTTTACTTTCATTTTTGCTTTGTGCAGTTCTCTGGAGTTAGAACAATTTCACTTTCTAGTTGCCACTACCTACCAAGGAAGAATATAGTGAAAACCAGAAACAATACAAAGACCTTGAAAACCAAAATAAACCCAACGTTGCCTGCCACTGTAAAAGTAACAAGCATTTCCAGACTCACCTGCTATTAAACTGGTCAAGCACACTCAGTTTACCAACAAAGGATCTGCTCTTGTTGTCCATTCCCTGCTAACTATATACTGGCCTCTTTGTGCAGCACCGGGGGATCAGATTTAACACTAACACCTGTTTGATACTGTATGTTACAGACAATTCCATACACAGCATAGAAAAAAAGCAATCCTCATTGAAGTATTGTGTGAGACAAACAGAATCTCTGGATACCTGATGGGTGTTGCTTGTGCAAGATAAAATAAGCTTCAGCAGACTGCCCGCAGCAGGCAATTTAACACTATTTCTAAATACTTATTTCAGAGGCTCTTTCGCTTAAACGCCTTTTAAAGTGATCTTTTCTCTGCCTCCTTCTTCACGTCAAGAACACGCCTTCCTCTGCTACTCTACTCCGTAAATATTCCGATGGTCTGGCTACTGGGACCAAACAGGTATGAGCCCGCGGCAGGAACAAGAAGTTCCACCGGCATTACGCGTCCCCTGGCCAGGAGACGGAGCGG
>NW_008615474.1:0-28587 GCF_000691845.1 Merops nubicus
CAGCCTAAATGATTCTGTGGTTCTGTGATTACTCTAAAGCCCCCTGTATCTCAGCACACTGGTGTGATCCTCCTTGCCACTCTGTCAGTTCAAGCTGGGCAGCCAAGGAGAGAAAGAAAGCACTTGATTTTGCCTCACCTCATCAAGGACTGGATATCCCAGTACTACTAGCAACAGAGAACAAAGCAAGAACATAGAAAACTACATATAACAATAAAAATGGTGGAGACTGATAGATATATTTGAGTGGAAACATACTTGATACTGTTTTCTAGAGGACTGATTATTGTAACTGTAGAATTCTGGAACTGCATGGATATAATGCAAATCTGTAGGACAAAGAGCAGATTGAGGAAGAGTTGGCATGATCGCACCTTTGCTCACCTCCAGAACATTATGCTACTACCAAACCTGAAATGCTAAATTTAACAGGAGCTCTCAAGTTATGGAATCTCTGTGACCAGCTACCTTTACTGAATATATTTTTTTACCACATTAAACAGGTAGTGGGGAGAATTTATGTCTAATAAACTGCCTCACTAAATTTTTCCATAATGATGTTTCTTATAAATTCCATCAGTTTTGGTCTGAAGGAGCTAACATTAGTAAAGATTGCTATCATAATAGCTACACTTGATTCTTCCATGTGTTCTACAGTCACAATGATGTGATTGCAAAATGTTAAGATTGGGGTAATTTTATAATGAAGAAATCCCATTAAGTATACTTTCCCATCTGTAATTCTTTTAGAAATGTCTGTTTTGTAAGAAAACCCCTTGTAAAGGATGTTTTATGTTGTTAATGATTGGCTATATTTCTATAAAGCAGTAAGCCAAGAAAGCAAAGTGAGGAAGTAAAATTAAACTGTGCACTGAAAAAAGCTTATACCTTTCTCCAGCTGCCTCTAGCATACAGAAAGAAATGAGACTGAATTTCAGGGACTCAAATTGTCTAATTTTCTATCTATATCTACATCGTCTCTTCTGTCTACCTATCAAAACAAGAATTTGTTGTGCTAATTTTCCCATTCGGTTTTTGCCTTCAAGTGATGAACCTACTTCAGTGCTGTTAATTTAAATGTATGTATTTCCTTTGAATTAATAAACCCAGGAAGCTTTTTAAAGAAATATATCATCATGATTTAGATCTAATGGGATTTAGCTTGCTATCTTGTATTTTTTTACAGCTTTGCGAACCTCAGGAACTTTTCTTCAGAGCTGATGTTAAATATAGTTGGTTTTTTTGTTTGGTTTGGTTTGGGTTTTTTTAGGTTTTGTTTTCAAATTAATTTAACTAAAATATAGTTAAGTCCTGTCAAATGAGCTACCTAAGAACTACAGTCTGGAATTTGTTAATGAGCCACAGTCAAGTCAAAACGGATTCCATGTCCCTCAAAATGTAAAATTTCAGACAAAGTTAGTATAAATCCAGAGCAATATTTAACTTGTATTTATTTTAAAGTGTTAGAAAAGCAAAGTATTAAATAAAAGGCTTGAAGTAATGTTATACATGTTAAATAACTATAAAAGGTAGTACAGATTAACTTCCTTTCTGAAAAATGCATGTTTCTTTAAAAACTCAAAAAGTGTCAGCTGTTTTAACATTGGCTGTTAGTACTAACATTGGAAAAAAGAAAAACAAAGAAAGAAAAATAGTATATATGGTTGTCTAATTAAAAATAAAAATTAAGTTATAATTTACAAATTCAGTCAATTTGGTTTAAGTTAAATTACACATCCTATTTTCTAGTCCCTAAGTATCAGATTGTAATATTTATGTTCCCCTTAAGATGTGATGCATAGCCATATTGTATTTTTTCTAATGCTCAGAGTCCCTAGCTGATTAGGTAGACAGAACATTTGCACTCAGTGATAAGTGCAAGTCCCATTTTGAATCCAGAACATCTGACTTTTCCTTTTCTCTTATTAGTTTCTAAGTTTTAAGAAAGAAAAAAAAAAGTTATGGACCATGAAAATGCATCTCCAGACAAGTGAAACTGATGGTTCTACAGGAACTTATGGAACGGGTACATTGTATGTATGTATGTAAGTATGGGAAGGGGTCAGAACACAAGTAGTCTGTTCAGGATATAAAGAGGATCATGTGATATCATTGCCTAAAATAGGACAGGTCTAGATCTTACGGTCTCAGGATCATTTTCCATTCTTTGTTGCTAGGACATTCATTCTGATACTATCAGGACTGGCCTTAATGGAAGCCAGTAGATTCAGTTTCCAAAGCTTTATTCTATTCCATGCAGGTATCTACTGATGACACCTATATCTAGTCAGCTGAATACCTCTTTTGACTCCACTTGCTCTGCTGGTGGGTTATGGACTCTGATGGCTCACTTGGCTCCCATACAGACAACTATTAATGAGTACCTAGATATCAGTGTTTTCAGATGAAACTTGAATTTCAGCCCTGTTTTCAGAGTGATCTCACCATGAACAAGCCATGGAATAGGCTGTGCAAATCTCAAGTACAACTTGTTTAACAATTTGGCTAACGTGTTTAGGATTAAGGTACAATGCCAGTGCAAAGTGTAATAGCAGCTCATGCAGAAGCATTTTGAACCAGCTAGATCTGATTGCAGGGGCTTGTTAATAAAGCAATGAAAAACCTGACCACTCTCCTGGCTTGGCCTGACCTCTCTAAATCTTACAGTTTCACAATTATCATAGAATCATAGAATCATTTAGGTTGGAAGGGACCTCCAAGATCATCAAGTCCAACCACCGAGCCACCAGGACTCCAAAGTCCTCTGCCAAAACAGATCAGAATCTGTCAGGGTTGGAAGGGACCACAAGGCTCCCCCAGTTCCAACCACTCTGCCATGAGCAGGGACACCTCCCACTAGCTCAGGCTGCCCAGAGCCTCCTCCAGCCTGGCCTTAAAGACCCCCAGGGATGGGGCCTCAACCACCGCCCTGGGCAACCCATGCCAGGGTCTCACCACTCTCATGGGGAAGAACTGCTTCCTCACATCCAGCCTGAATCTGCCCACTGCCAGCTTTGCCCCATTCCCCCTAGTTCTGTTGTTACTCAATAGCCGAAAAAGTCCCTCCCCAGCTTTCTTGTAGGCCCCCCTAAGATACTGGAAGGCCACAATAAGGTCCCCTCGGAGCCTTCTCTTCTCCAGACTGAACAGCCCCAACTCTCTCAGTCTGTCCTAGTTTACATGCGAGAAGGTGAAAAAAGGGCAGGTGAGGTGTCCTGGTTTGCCTAGGATAGAGTTGATTTTCATGACACAGAAAGATCATTGCCCATATTACCCTGTTACCAGCTGACTCACATGTTTCCAGTATTTCACTAGAAATACTAGAACTATAGTAGGTGCATCTTTGTCAAATGTGACAAGACACTACTCTTAATTTCTTCTCAGTATTGGTTTGCTTTAGCTACTTTTGACTAGAAGCTGTTTAGGATAACTTCAAACAGTATATTGGATCAGTTTGGAGAAACTTGTATTGCTAATCAGAAAACTTTCCCAGTTTTTAATGTCTTTTTGACCTCTCTTTTTGATTTTGTAATACTAATGCTATCTCTTCTATTGTTATCTAAATTAGAATTTTTTTTCCTCCTGCTTTCCATCCCACACATATAAATACGCTTTAACACAAACAAAACTATGCTTGAACAAACTTACTAAGGCTTTAAAAAAATGATTTATTTAAATGAGCATTAGAACTGCAATTAAATCTTGCCCTCAGATAAACTGACCCTGTTCTATAGTCCAGTGCATCTAATGATGATAATGAAAGCCTTTGTTTAATTTTCACTATTCTCACAGCAATGACAAAGCAACCCATCTATACAACCCCTCTGTAGGAATTTTTAGTCAATTGAATACCAGCACTGGCTGTGTTCTTCTAAAGCTTCTATTTCTTTTTGTTTTTATTTATTCCTGAGACATTAATATGTTTTTTTTTAAAATCTTTTTCTGGTTTTGTTGTTATTTACAATAATTTTTATCTACCTGATTTTGTTTGATGTTCCTCTTTCAGATTTAAACTGAAAAAACCCTTTTCCTACTGCTATGTTCTTCAATAGATGCAACTAAATTATCATACAGTCAAAATTCATAGTGTATAAACCTAACAATGTTCATATTAATATTCTGAGATATATAACTTGAAGGCTAAAATAACAATTATTTTATAGAATAGGTTAAGCAGAAATACAAAGTTCAGCATCCACTATATATGTATCTGCTTCTCTGAATAAGTTATTGGCACCGGCCTCCCATTGTTCTGTTTGATCTTACAGATTCAGAGAATCAACTTTAAAGAAAAACAAAACAAAACAAAACAAATAATAAAAAAAAGACTAATAGCAGAAGATCTTGTTCTTTTCTAACTACTCTGTTTCTATTCTACGTTTGAAGAAACTCAACTTTCCATTTTTTTTTTAAGCTGTTGCCTACATTCTTTATAATGAACAAATACATACATAAATTCTTTATTTCTTGATCTAATAATAATGAAATTGATCATATATTAATTAAGGCTGAGTATGTTTCCTTGAGAACATTCTTGTCATTAATAATAAATGCTGAATACACAGCAAAGTACACATCCAAAAGTGTTGGTTCAGTCCAATTATGAATTTCTTTTATTTGATGTCAGTAAACTTTTACCAAAAGCAAATGCTAATAATAATCAATTCTATTAATATCTTTTTCATTTTCCAGCAAGATGGCACTGATGAAACATGTTGGGGCATGAAGTATTTAAAATGGGAAAAACCTAGTTAGAAGGGTTTTACTAAAGCATATATGTATATTTGTTAACATATATGACTACTGAAATATTTTTCTTCTATTGTTTGGACTGTTCTAACAATTATTCAGTATAAATTAAGATCTTAGTTCTTTTCTTTCAAGCATTTGTAACCTGGCTCTCAACTTAGTTAATATCTTCAAAGAACAAACAGAAGACAAGAATTTTACTTCTCTAGTAGTTTAAAACTGGATGAAGTAAAGGAAAATTAATCTGTTCAATCCACAGGACTGTGGAGTCAGTCTGAGACTATGGAAAAAGAAAGATGGACCACTAAAAGTGACATTGCCTTCTGCTCATGGACAAAAATATAATTATTCATGGGATCATAGGGCAATTCATGTTGGAAGGTAAATCAGAAGATTTCTAGTCCAACTAAACTAGGGTCAGCTATGAGATCAGACCAGATCTCTCAAGATGCGAATTCAGATCTTGGGGAAAAACAAACAAACAAACAAAACAAAACAAACAAAACCAACAACAACAAGAAGAATGGAGAGATTGCACCACCTCTCTAGACAGCCTGTTGTACTGCCTGACTGTCTTCATCAGGAAGAAGTTTCTACTTACAGCAGTCTGACCTTCCCCCATTTTAACTTCTGTCTATGGTCTCTCATTTTTCTGCCATGCCTCACTGTGAAGATGCTGGCTCCAACTGCTTGATAACTTTTCCATAGGTTTCAATGGGCTGCTGTTTGGTCCACAGAAGCCACCTCCACTCCAAGATGAACAAGTTCAACTTCTTCAGCTTCCCCTCACAAGGCATGTGCTTCAGCCTCCAAACATCATTATGATCATTATGTCTTGGTGCTGAACTTGCTCCTATTTATCACAGAATCATAGAATAGTTTGGGTTGGAAGGGACCTTCTAAGATCAGCTAAGTCCAGCCCCCTACTTTGGGCAAAGACATCTTCCATTAGATCAGATTACTAAAAACCCCATCTAACATGACCTTGAATGCTTCCAATGATGGGACACCTACAGTTTTTCTGGGCAATTTGTTCCAGTGTGTCACCATCACCATAGTAGAGAATTTCTTCCTTATGTCTAATGTAAATCTCCTCTCTTCTAGTTTAAAAACATTACCCTTTATCCTGTCTTTGTAGGCCCTGGTTAAAAGTCTTTCTCTGTTTTTCATATAGGCCTCCTGTAAGTACTGAAAGGCCACAAAAAAGTTTCCCTAGAGCTTTCTCTTCTTCAGGTTAAAAACTCACTCACCCCTTCTTCATAGGAGAATGTGTGACTTTTACTGGGGGGCCAAAACTGGATGCAGTAGTCATGTTACAGACATCTGACTACTCTCTAGAGGGGGTAATTACTTCCATCTAGTCAGCTTTTTCTAATTTTCTCTGAGCAAGTATTCTTTACTCAGTGGCACTATTTTTGCTGACTCTGTATACTACAGCTCCTAAACTTTCTCATGTATTGATAAATGTATTTTATGTCCCCTACTTTTTTAACTAGGGACATGACAACACACACTCTGGTTAGTTTGAAGAGACATGATTGTTGGTTTAATCTGTAGTATTTAATTCTCAGCACACCCTAGATCACACTCAAAGGTGATATTATCACCTTTAACAAATTTAACAGAGCCAGATATGCATAGCTGCTGAAAAGCAGAAACAGGATGTAATAAGACAACCAGCAGGGAATAAGAAAAATAAATCCCATCTGTATAAGCTTTAGTTCTAGAAAAGTACACAATTCACCTTTCCAGCACAAGCAAAAAAGCCTGTTCTGATCTCCCTGTTCATTGTCAGTGTTAATCATGAGGTATGTCCTATTCCTAGCTGAGAAAATCACTGGGACATTTATAAAAGCTGAAGCTACTGTTAAGACATAAGGTCTCTTACCTTCTGGTCATTGTATAATGTACAGATAGCATAGTTCTTGTCAAAAGCTGTATTTCTGCATTAGATGAAATAGCAGGATATCTAAACCAGAAGCAACCTCACATCTCTTCAGTGTCTCCATGAAGTGCATTACAGGTAAATAGTACATTCAGCTATACAGAGGGAGGGAGGCTGAAAGTATAAATTTAACTCGAGTTTCTGGAGAAAAACATAAGGTGCAAAACAATCAAATTTCACCTCTGAAATTTAAATTATTAACTTAAAATCTGCCTACTAACTGTTTTCTGTTGTGCTTTTATGTGTAATTTGCTATTCATACAGTTCAGTATAACAGAGAAGGACAGGGTGCGATACGTTCTTACAGTATATAAATCTGTTGTGAATAGCTAGGAAGAGGGTCATACCATGCTGGTTTTGGTTTGGCATATGTAAATAAACAACTCTAAATATTGTTCACCGTACCAAAAAAATTAAGTTACATAAAAATACATGAGAAATAAAACTACCCTTTTTAAAAGAAAAAGCATTTCTTTCAATAGGAGCAATTGTTTAGCACTAACCAACAAAATGGTTGGTTAGCTTCAGTACTTTATTTAGTTTTCAAGCTTAAAACAAACAAACAAACAAACAAACAAACATGAAAACAGTATTTAAATTCTCCAAATTGTATAGAAGGTAATGTGTGCTTTGCTCATCTCCTTAATGCATTCTTTGGATATGCCAAACTGTGGAGTCAGCTTTAAATCCAGAGTGAAAATAAATGTTTAACACCACCATTTAGAACTCCTCCTCAGTCTCTCTTTCATATTAATTTTTCTTCTTTTTTTTTTTCAGTTCTTTATCTTCCAATAAATAGAAGAGACAGTCATGTTGTGATAGATGACTAATTCTCTTTAATTGTCATGCAAAAAATGTAGGAGGGTTCACTCTGAGGAAACCTCACTTCTAGACATAGGCTGTGGTTAGTATAGCTTCTCTTCATACACAAAAAAAATTAAGATTAAAATGATTTAAATGGGACATAACAGTTTTATCTACTCCTAATTGAGGATTGTTAAGATCTAAGTACTCAGTTGTAAAAATATACAAGAAAGTGGACATAAAACAGAAATTTGAACTGAAAAGAGAATATATTCTAGCATACTTTCCTTTTGATGAGAGGGTGTGAGAAGATTCATGCGTGATAATTTGCTTAATGTATTTTGGAAAGTACATAGAAATAATTTAGTAAAAAACCTGAACATGGAACAGGATGGTGTAACTGATGCTGAAAAACACTAGAGAATTTCATATACTACATACTGTTAATTTTACAACACTAACAGATTTTTGTCCTTCATAATTTTCTTTTCCTCTTCTCCAAATTTCTTTTTAGTTTCTTTCAAATAGTGTGAAACTAACTCCCACTGCTCAAGGCTGCAGTAAAAACATGTCATTCCAAACTATAGCATGCTCTTCTGAGAGATATATTTCCAGGAACCTGTAGCTGATGGGTTGTTACAGGCTGTAACAGGCAATAATTGATACACATTTTTTTGCCTTACTTTACATTTTGAACATAGGGCATAGAATCTAATTGGCCTTCTGCACTGCTCTTTATCATAGACACCTATTATGGCAGAAAACCATATTATATAAATGTACCTACATTTTCAAAGTGTACAAAATTCTGTATTGCAGAGTTTTACATTTCCTTTGTGTTAGACTGATAAAATGAAGTTGTACTGTTCCTAGTAGTTAGAACCCTTCTTTCTAACTTCAGTAACATATTTACTGTTTTTCTCACTTTGAGGATAATATCAATACTAACTTATAGGCTAGATGAGCCTGAAGATCTTAAATATTCAACAAAAGTCATGTCCAAATACATACAGGATATGACCCTGATGACATTTGCCTAGTAGAATAACACCAGAATATTAACAGTAATTAAAGCTGTTCAGAGGTATTCTCCAGGGCCAGAGAGAGGACTGTGACATGAAAGATACATTTAAATTTGGAGTCAGTAAATTAAAATAGAAAAAAAATCTACTATGCATACATAGCATATTCTTCTTTGGAGATTAGTTTCAACTACGTTTGTCAACCACTAGAAAATGCCCTTCACCAAAAATGCTTGGCTTTGAACAAAGCCAGACTGTCCTGGAAATGTCATTAGAAAATATAAGTAAACAGCTACTTGTTTTCCCTTTGCTCTGTTTCTCTTGTGTGTTTATTCAAGAAATAAATACTTAGATAAGAAAGCAAATGATCCTACTCAGCACTGCTACAATCAGATTGTCTTTTCTCAAGTACCTTTTAAGCCTCCTCTCTCTTTCTGAGTGCAATAGTCACTTTTCTTGTGCGTTCTAAAAGCTATCATAGACCTGTGAAACATGTCAATGTGCTCTGAATTTTTGGTTTTGGTCTGAAATGACATTTGTGTAAGTTTCAGAAATTGGTTTGGGTCTGCTTCGCAACACAGGCATCCATTCACTAATTCTTCCTAGACTTTCGTTTCCACAGCATCTTCTTTAAACAGGTATTCAAAATTAAAACAGGCTAGTGACAAAAACAACAGGTTGCTTTTTCCTGAAGAATCAAATGATTCCTTGTTTCTAATATTTAGCCTAGGTCATTCTTTCTTCCATCTTTAATACTTCACTGTCAGAATGCCTAAGGCTCATTGAACTTAGCTGCAGACTTCTACAGCAAAGATTTCCATAGGAGACACACCACAGGTTCACACCACGGATGTAGAAAAGTACAAAGAGATTATAAAATATTCACAGCACAATTAATCTACTTTAGATTGAAAATACTCATAATTTAAAAGTGTCTATTTCTCTCTATAATTATGGCTACCTAGCCAACTTGTACAATAAAGGTACAAATTAGATTATGAGGTCTGTGAGGTCTATATTATAATACTACGAAACAAAATAACATTAAATATTGACAAAATCTGATGTTTTTCCTCTCACTTATTCTGAACCAAATAGTCATATACACACATTCTTTTCTTTGGAATCAAATCTAAATACCAAATAATCTCTGCCATCTCTAGGTGAAAGTCAGCCCTTAACAAAGTCCACAGTAAAACTTGCCTAATTATCTATATAATTAGGGGATGACTAGGTATGACTTAGTCTTTCAATCATGGGACAGGTTTTTCAAAAATCATTTCAATCACAGGACAGAAACAGGCACTTCAAAGGTACAGTTAGTCTCCTTTATAGAGCAAAGCATGATTTTTTTTATTTTTTTTTTTAATGTTGAGCCTGATTCTGATATAAACTGCTTCTAATTCAAATACGTAAACTCCAATTAGTTTCACCTTTACACTGCAGCTTCTTGCAAGGATACATTTTGCTTTAAAATTTGGTTTTCTATTTATCATATGATTTTTTTTTTTTTTGTCATGCACTTTCTGTCTTGTCTTTCATCTCCTGTCCCTTACTTTATATCTGAATGACATACTTCTAAGCCAAATGAATATTTTAAAAATTGTCTGAGATTTTACATTCCAATATTTTTACCTGCCCCCACTTAATATAGTCATCTTTTATTCACTATAGTTTGTCCTTGAGGAAAATCAAACCTGGAGGTACCATGCAGGTGCTGTTGGGCCCTGTGCATTCTCGAATGTCTTTCTGAACAGCACAAAGCCATTAGTGATTTTGCAATTCTGTAGAAATATAATGAGTCAGTCAGGCTGTATGTAACATCTGCTCATTACAGTGTTATAAAAACTTGTGATCCGTCCTGAGACAATTTTATGTGGCTATTCAAGGGCATAGATAAAGTATAGCTATTCCCAAGCAGGTTACCCCCACTGGTACCAAAATAACACCACCACCCCCACCCACAAATAATCTGTATAAATCTACTTCTGCAGTTTGGTCACTATGATACAATACAGATTTTTTTCAACATGCTGCACAAAATTCAGCTTTTAAAAAAACTTTCTGAAAGGCACTTCTTAACTGACTTTCTTCTATTTGCACTGCTGGGAGATACAGTGTAAGAAGGAAAAAAAATATTTCACATCTTCTTTCACTTGCTTGAGATAGATACATTCTCAACATTGTGAAGAACTGACATTGGTCAATTCTGACAGGAAATCAGATTTTAAAGAAAAACATTAAAATAAAATTTTAAAAGAATTTCAATTGAAAGGAAACACACAGTTTTGGAAAAAGCCAATTTTCAGAGAAATAGTGGAGTTATTTTATATCTGCACAAGAGCTCGAGTCTCTTCTACTTCATATTGGTATTCTTTTGCTATTATGCCCTTAAGTTGCACAAAGTGAAGGAAAGCAGACATGGGATCAATTATTAATCTGTCACATGCTGCACAGGTGGCCATGGAGTCTGCATGTTGCTTTCTTTCACAAAGAATAAATTGGAACGTTGATGATTCTGTAGCTGGTCTTTATCTCTCTCTTCCATCAGTAGTTCCAGTCCTGACCTGAAAAATCTTTCTAGTTAATCATAAATATTTTTGACCCCAAAAGAAGCCATCAGATGAAGCAGTTGTTGATTTCTTTCATTTTACCTGCTTCCCTACTGGAAAATACTTGTGCGGTTTTGCATTTAACTATTAAGGCAGGTAGAAGAAGTTTTCCACTGATTATGTGGAAAAATTATTATTCCACCTTTATCAATATGGTTCAACTGAAAGAAATTCATATGAAGAAAAAGATGTTGGATTGTTGATAAAACATTTTAACTCAAATTCTGTGTGCTACAAAACCAGTAACAGCTGAATGAATGAATCGTTACAGAATTGTGGTTTTCCAAGGACCAAACTTCAGAAGTTCTTCCTTCTAAAATGTTTATTCCCACAGCACTTTTATGGAAAGAGTTGAAATCTTTTTTTTTTTTTAATTGTGTGTTGCAGAACATATTTGCTAGAATCTACTCAATAATTTCTTGTTACTGGTCTGCTACAATACCGAGAGGAAATGTCTTTTAAAATATTTGATCATTTAGATCAAGTAAAAATCATTTAAACCAACATTTGACTTAAAATAAAATACATAAATACACCCTCAAAAGAACTTTGTTATTGACATCTGTCATTTTAGTGAGGTGAAGTCATACAAGTCAATTATGAGAACAAAACTTTGTATCTCTGCCTGAATCCCTAAGGATGGATTCCTCCGCATAAATACAATGTGTTTATCTGTTTTCAATACACCTACACACATTAATAATATATGCTACTTACACAGAAAGACTGCTTCCTTTTAAAAAAACATTTATAGAGCATTTATACTTTCTGTTGTATCATCGCTACGCTATTTTGTAATACAAAACAAGGAAAAAACACAGGAGATAAGACTGCCAGCTCCTGCTTGATGCTACAGTGCTGTCACAAGCTGGCTTGGGACTCTTCTTCAGTTAGGAGCTGTCCTTGTGGAACTCAATCTCTTCCTGCAACTGCACAACAAGAAATAAATAACATTTATTGCTGAAATCCTTTTTGTGGCAAGTTCTTCACTGTGTTCTATCTATCCTATTATAATACATCCATCTGTCCAACACTGACTGACTCAAAATGTAAGTGAGAATGTGTCTTAGTTTTTTTGCTGGTTGTTATTTGTTTCTGCTGTGAACTCAGTCTTGCCTTCTTTATGTAAAACCTTCATGTGAAGTCAAAAGAATTTCTCCACAAACAAGGCAAAGAACACTCTGACCAGTCTTTCCTGGTTTGCTTCACATTTTTGTGCTTCATATTAGTATAACCACATTATTTCTTCTGAATTTCATACTGAAATTAACCAAACAAACCAGCAAGTAGCACTGTAACAAGACATGGAGGGTCAGCAACTACTATTTCTTTTATTTCAGTAGAAACAGACTAATATTGTTTGCTTGTTTGTTTTGCTATGGAACTAGTTTGAAATAGTTATGGACAAGTATTGGCATAAACTTGCTAAGAAAGAACCAAACCATCAAAACAGTTTCTGTGGCCTCCAGAAACCTAAAATCAGTAAAATGGATTATCAGAATCAGACACGCTGCATGTGAGTTCACAAATTACACTTTTCATAAGAGAAAACTCAAATCACAGATTTAAAGAAAGATGGCTAAAGAAGATGGCCACTATGACACCATGCAGTCTTAACTATTCCTTTGTTGTTTCTGTATGGAATGATAAATTTTTAAGGTTCATATTTAAATATATATTATATGTTACATATGTTATAGATTATATTTTACTGTATAGCATGTATAATATACATATGGCATGTATAATTTTTCTCATAAAGTTTCTGCCTTCAGTACAAAATGGTCGATACTTAAAAAATAAGTAGAGAATGAGAAACTGCTAAGTATTTTAATTTTTTTAGATGCATATTATTTGTGACTTGCTCTTAGAACAGAATTATTCCCTTTTTGTAAGCTTTTGATGTTTATCACTATATTTTCTGAATGGTCGTTATTGATTTTATCCATCACCTGTGGTGTAAGGTGGTGGTATTATAACCACTGAAGCACAGAGTCATTACTGTAACTATCATTAGTTATTCAATTTAAGATGACCATGTCCAGACAGTTCAGAAAGCTTATAGTTTTTAGAATATTTAAATACTCAAATTTTTACTATGCTATGAAATAATGCACTTCTAGTGAACACATAGGAAAAAAATGCTGTACTTGCACAGATTTCAAAGAAATTTTATAAAACAGACAGTGACAGAACTGACTTTACTGGGGTTGTTAGAGTGCCCAAGTGAGATCATTCTTCATCAGATCAGTTTTCTTGCTCCCCTGATTTTTTTTTTTTCACTCTACGTCCTGCCATCATATGTTAAGAAAGAGGCTAGGCCCCTGTCATGTACAACCTGGTTTCATTCCCTGACTGTATCCTGTGTAATGAATGAGGTACAGATTCCACAGGAGAAAGGAATCAATTTAAATAAATATTGCCACATAGGACCCATGTATGTGGAATATTTCAAGTGTTTGATTAACAATGTCAAAACTATTTATTTTAAACATAGATTCCAGTCTATTTAAAAAAAAAAAAAAAGAAAAGAAATGTGACTTCCTTTCTCTGCAAAAATGCTGTTATACAACACTGTTGATTTTCCAGTCCTTCATCATTTGAGTTCCTTATCCAGAGAGAATTCAGTAATTAGCAGATGTAAAAGCTGAATATCTTTCTCTCTTTAGGACTAGACAGTAAAAAAGGAAAGGGATGCTGGCAAATTTTCAATTTACTCCTTTAAAAAATTGTTCCATGTACCTGAGCCCTAATTTAGGTTTTGATCACAATATTACACAATGAAGCACTACAGACGTTTGTATCTCCCTCCCCGTACAACTGTTCCCTTTTAGATGTTGAAGCACACACACTGAGGACTAATCAAAACTCACTGAAAGATAAATTTTGTATCAGATTAAGGCAGGCTCTGAGTACAGTGATTCTCACTTTACATAATGTGAGACCTGCATTCTGCCAGTTTACACAAATGCATAACTTTTTCTTCATATAAGACTCTTTTGCCTATCTGTTCATTTTAATTTTTCTTATTGTACAGTTTTACTAATTTTCTGGACTGCAAAAATTAAAAAGTCGTTCTTACATGAAATTTTGATGTAGAAATTCTGCTGTCACTACAAGAAAATGTTTTAAAGAATTATAAATTAAAAGCAAGCACTTTTTTGTTCTGTATACTTACTTGTTCTTGACTGAAGAAATCATTAGTATTTCATTCAAGAAATTGAGGAGTTGTCTCTTTCATTTTATATACACAACATGCTATATTCAAGGGTTATAGAAACTTAAATCCTAAAATACTAATTCGTTTTTGGTTTTTTTTTTTTGTTTTTTTTTTTGTTAATCAGACTCAACTGCATCTTGATATATCGAATATTTTAGAATTTTTCACTTTATTTCTTTGCCAGTTTAGTTTCTTTTGTCCTCTTGTCTTAGCAGTTTCAGCACGCACTCCAATGTATCATTCCTTCACCTTTTCAGAGAACATACCATGAAAAAAAAATTACATGAGTCAAGATGATGGAATAAACACAGAATTTTTCCATATGTGATCTCAAATTAAAATTTTAACAGTACCAACAGCTATATTGATCAAAAACTTTTATACAGATTAAAAATTTTTGTGAATGCCAAGTATAAAGCACACCTTTGTTTTCTTTATTTTTTAAAGTCTAGCTGACAGATTTTTATCATCAAGGTCATCACACCAGGAAAACATTTTAAGCCCTAAAAAAGTAAATTGAATTTTCAGACATATTTTCCACAGAAACTTCTTTACTATAACCTCCATTTCCACTCTACCCTTTGGCTAGCAGTAGCAGATACTCTATCACATATTTTCTCTCTCTGTTTTTTGAGGCAATTTACTTTTCAAACAAGGTATTTTTAAACAAAACATGTTACTGAAAGGCTGCTCTTCTCTGTTCCCTATGTCATGTCTCAGTTCCACTTCTGCCTAAGAACTAGAACTTCTCAGCTTCCATGAAGAATCAGAGACCTGTTGTACTGGCTGCAGTTTCTAGCTGCTTGAATTAACTCTTAAACAAAGCCCATGGTTGTAAGAAACCTCATATTCACACTATGAATCTCAGAAGACATGAAACCAGGGTCTATTTGCAACTGTACAATGTTTTAGTGAATTAACATTTACATTTTAACAAATACTGACATGTTTTTCTGGTATATACCTTTTTTGCTTTTGACTGAACAAACCATTAGAAGTTACTCAGTATAACAAACTGACAGATCATCTTAATATGGAGATTGCAGGATGGAATTTTCATCCTACAGCAAAAAAACAATGCACCCATAAAACATGTTTTAAAAGCATGTGGCTATCCTGTCTTTAGCCTGCTGTTTATTGCTGAGAATAATGCTGTTTACAGCTGAGAATAACACCTAAGTAGGTCTCCACGTGCACATTTTGCAGTTTTTGTTCTCTAGATCATTATGAGTTATAAAATATGCGTGTTGGCTGGAAGCACTCTGCTAGTATGTTTTAAAATGCAAGAGTGCTGCATGTTTTCATACAACACTCTGTGTGTGTGGATCATAGAAGGCTTCAGGTAAACATAAGGAAAAACTTTTTCACTGTGAGGGTGACAGAGCACTGGAACAGGCTGCCCAGAGAGGTTGTGGAGTCTCCTTCTCTGGAGATACTCAAAACCTGCCTGGATGTGTTCCTGTGCGACCTGATCTAGCAGGGGGTGTGGACTAGATGATCTTTCAAGGTCACATCCTACCCCTAATGTTCTGTGATTCTGTTTGCATATGTCCTTTGAAGTATGGTAAATGACAAAGTCATGCTACCATAGTGGACCATTTGTCTCTGTGGTCATCTAATGAGGATGCACTCTTAAAAATGATGCAACCTTGTATAGTAAATGGAAAAGAGAGAATGGCATAGAATTAATTCAGTATTTTTAACATTTAGAAAGAAACTACTCCTTACAGTCATGCCTATAAAAAGAAAATTAGCAGAAGTAATCATCTTGAATTGACAAGTTTAAAAGCTGTGAAATAATAGTGCCTTAGTGTGTGAGGAAAGTAAGATATAATTGGTATGTACCATGCACACAATATTGATCAGAAAAAAAAAAAAAGTTGACTATAAATTTTTTTAGGCATGTGCAAGCTGTTTTACAATACATAACACATTTCATTCTAAGTAAAACAGCATGATAAAATTAAAGTACACTCTAATTTGACACAAGCTGTTAAATCAAAACAGCTGTAAATGGAAGGAAGTTCTTTCAGTTTTTGCACTAACAAGAGGTTACAACGATGTCCTTCTAGTCTTCCTTCTTTTATTCAAAAATTCATTAATATGTCCAGAACGATTCTAACTTAGGTAAACATTTAATAAGACTCATTCTTTAAAAATTGTAAGTGACAGTTTTTTAAAAAAAAAAAAAAACAGAAGTACACTTTGCAAGTGGGATTCTCCATTCAACAAACGAATGACTGCAGCTGTTTGATAGGCTCTCTTAAAGAAATTGTTTGTAAGAGCTCCTACTGTGTCCAGCTTTTGATCAAAACTACCTTTCACAGGATGAAAAACAGCAGGCAAGACAAAAAGAAAACTTTATATAGGAGTGAAATATTTATGACCTTAAGTTCCTGCCTGAGGTTTTTCAAGATCTTCATTTGATCTCTTACTCATTCTTTTCTAAGGTAATGTAGAGTTCCCTTTTCAAGATCCTTTTTCGCTGTCTTTTTTTTTTTTCCTCCTTAATTTTTAACAAAGAGAGAATTGTGTAGTGGTAGCATACGCCTAACTATGGTAAGACTAAGCAAGAACAATCTGCTGTAAATTTATGCGATTCATTTTGATCCTCTGGAAAAATCCTATTAAAGCATATGGGTTTGGAACTTACAGACATAAAACAAAAATACTACTTCAGTGATCTTACATAGTATATCTAATTACAGATCTTAAATACGTCATTGTTATGCATCTGATATTCATGTCCTCTGAAATAATTTCATCAATTATAACTGCGAAGTATATATATATAGCAATTTGTGTGATCTTTGATGGTGTTCTATCTTTTAGACTAAGCTTTTATGATTAGTTTTTTCCCTGAGTATGGCATTCTGAATTTATGATAGCATAACTGAGAACTAAACCTATTTCATTCTACTGTGATTTAAAAATAACAAAGCCAGAAAAATATGCAATCTGAACAGCATCAAGAACATATTTATATGCTCCTTACACATCCTTTGGATCAGGGATATTGGTGTGAAGATAAAAAAGCTTTTTTTCACTTTTCTGCAAGAAATCAGTTCATTACTTCTGACTAGCTTGATGAGTAAGAAAAAAAAGGTAGATATTTTACAATTCATAACTTCCAAACTGTTGGTTTTGGTTTTTTTCTTTTCTTTTTCTTTTTCTTAATGAGTAACATCACAGAAACAGTTTAAAGAATAACACTTTAAGAAGAAAAACAATTAACAGCAAGGTGAAAAAACACCTTAGCTACATCCTGAAGAAATTATCTCATTGTAGATACTTTAATTTTATTTTGAATATAGTTATTTTATTTTTTTCATCACCGTTCTCCCTTTATATGTTCTTTAATTTATTTAAGTCTTCTTCACAAACGTTCCTTGCTTTTAAACATACTGGTTAGTACTATTAATCAGTTGCTACCTTAGATGAAGAGGAGGAAATCTATACCACGGCTATCAGTAGCCTACACATGGCAATATGTTTGGCTCTGTGTGATGACATATAGGCTGATCCTGTCCAGTTACATCATCTTAGAAAATAAAAGGGATAGACTTTATCAATACTAGGAGACTACCATCATCTGAAACAGTAAAAACCTGAATACTCAGAATCATACAGCCAAGCTTATCACTTCAGTTTATTTTGCATGGGATTTACATTGGTTTACTTGGATGTTGTTACTTGTTAATAGAAGTGAGAATTTACTGAAAATCTCTCAGAAGTCATCTTTCAAATCATAGACGTTGTGAAATGGAGAATATAAAGATAAAAGAAATGTGTGGGGAAATAAATTAATCCAGGGCCCACTTTATTTCATGGCTACATACTTTGCTGCAGAAAGCACTTCTCACAGCCAACAGGGACTCTAGCATCTCAGTATTCATTAAAAACGAAATAAAACACAGTTTTGTTTCTACCCTTTCTTACTCTAACCTTGAAAGCCTGAGCAGCACCTGTAACTGATGGAAGGTAGCAGAGTGTAACCAAATGTCTTCCTCAGACAAAGAAAATTTGAAATTATATCTCTGGGAGCTATGAAATTCCCCATTTATCTCAACCAGTGCTTTGCAGACTCCATGATCCCATATCTACAGATCATGCCATTTTTTCATACTATTATAGAGCACATTTTATTATAGTCAGTCATTTAGCATTTTGTTTTTCTGGGTGTTTTTCTGCCCCTTTGGGAGATTTTGTTCAGCTGTTTCTTATTCTGTAAATTCCCCAGAAGGGGGAGTTAATAAAATGTCATGCATGTTCATTGTTCATGTTTCTCTTTTACTTTGTTCTTATAGCATCACATCTGAAAACAAAAAAAGCAAGCTGATGATACACACTTCTAGCACATTTCAGTTTTCTCACTGATATCAAGGGTTTGCCCCACTTTTAAATACTCAAAGAAACTCTTAAATGCTCAGGGAATAAAACAGACACCAAATATCACTCAGGATATTTACTCACTTTACTACTACCCCAAGACCAGTCTTCAGCCCACACCTGTGTAGGAATCTTTAGAACATCCCAGTTAAGGACTTACTGCCTGTTGTAAATTGATTACAAGCTTCATCACTGACCATGAAGCCGACTTACTCTCAAAGTTCTCACAAGATCTGACAAGTGTTTTTAAAATGAATACCATTGTACAGCAATTACTGTAGTCCCTCTGCTCATGGGGAATAAGAAAATCCATCAGGATAATAAAAACTCCCACACTTGAGTAGAAGTATAACCTATATTTTTTCCTCTCCACATATTACTAAATAGACAAAATCTCTGACTTCTCAGATTCTTCCAAATCTTCTGCCTGTGTAAATATGCAAGTTTTTTTTTTCATTTTTTATTGCCTTGCACATTTCTATAGTTCTGAACACGTACAACTAATTCATTAGGAGAGGGCATTTTGGGTAGCTCCTTCTGTGAATATCATGACCACATGCCTAAACTTTATCACTGTATTACCAGTATAAGAATGAGCTTCAGGTCTGCTCTGAATTCTTGATTCATTCCGTATACTTTGTTAATATGTGCATAATATGAAGAAATTTTTTTTTGTTTAACTGCTTTCAACCTTGTTGATAATTTCTTCTAAATTTGTTTAACTCTGGTTTACGATTATTGGTTCAAACAAGTATTTGTATTGAATATTTAAAGCAACTATTAAATTATATGGTAGAATCATATGTAAAGACAGCAAAATGTACAAATTCAGTTGATGGCTCTTAAAATTTGCATCAGTGAAAATACAAACTGACATGTACCTGTAATCACTGGTACATAACCTGCTACAGTAGACTGATGATTCAGGGGCTTTAGCCCATATAATTTTATTCTACTTCTCTCCACAGGAGCTTTGGTAAGGTTGATGTTTCAAAGTACTGTAAAGAAAAAATGACAATATAACAATGTAATTTAAACCACTGGATATCAAACAGCTCAAATTAGCTCTTTTTCCCAACAGTGGGGTGCATGCTTTTCTTTCTGCTAGCTCATCACTTATGGAAGAATAGTTTTCACAGGAATTCAAGCAGATTATACATTACAAATAGGACTGCTATCCACATAAATTCTGTAAGGTTCTTTCACTCAGAAAATTAAAAATAAAAATTGGGCACAACATATAGGTCAAATATATGAAGAAAAACTTAAAAGAAATTATTTATACTTGAGCTGAGAAGTTGAAGAGAGAAAACTCTGTCAAAACCATGTTCTACCTTGTGAAAAAGAGTTGTGCTGAAAGCTCTGTATAAATCTTCCTTATGGACCACCTCCCAAGGGCTTGCACCAAGCACTGCCCTTGATGCTACCCATCTTCATCAAGTACTATGGGTGCAAAAACAAAACATGGTACCCACTAGTAAGACAAGACCATTTACCTTTGAAGTGTCATAAACTCATACCAAATAACAGTATCTTCCTTATAATCTGGTCCATGACAGTGCGAACCCATCAAAGCAAAAACAAAAACCTTTTACACAACTTCAGCTTGGAAGGAAAATCTCTTAATGTGACTACAGGATAAAAAGATATATCTCAGCTGCATTCAAGTACTTCCCAATTTTCAACGGAGCGTGTCCCCTCTGGTACAGATGTGGGAAATGGGAGAAGTAGCTGATAATGCTCTCTGCTTCAGGACAGCCTCAGATGTTGTCATCTGTCTCTGAAATATGATCTGTTCCAGAACCACAAGCTTGGCCTTATTCTGGCAGTCATCAAAAACTGACAGCAGTTTTCAATACACTGTCAGCACACCCTTAAATAACACCTCTATCAGCAATATACCATTTTAAGTGTTTATGTGAAATTCATCTTCATGTAATCTAAGACAGAACGACATTAACAGTAGTATGACTAGGAAGCATAACACCTAAAAAAAACCCCCATATTTTCTTTTTTTTTTCTCCACTTGAACAAATAATGTACTGTAGATATTTTTTTTCAAGGAAATTTAAATCTTTTCATACTAAAATACTGCAATTTTGTCAGCAGTAATAAACTTCTTGGTCAGAAGACAAGACATTTTAGTAAAAGACATTAGAAGTGATCAAGCTTTTTTTCCAAAACTATCATGAATGTTTTCCTTTTGGGTGTTTTTTTCTGAACTACTCAGTTTAAGCTAGATCATCAATATAAGAGCACCTTGAAAACCAGCAAATTTTGCATCCACACTGTAAATTTTAAGAATTTTTAAAATTTCACCTTTTTTTTATTCTTCCACTACTTAATTTTAGAAAAACTCTTTTTAAATTTTTTTTTTGAAGAGATGCAATTTATTTTGTTATCTGAACTTGCCTTTACAAAACTCCACTATAAAAAAGTTAATATAAACCTATTTTTAAACTTCATGATAATGAAGTTTGTAGAAACTTATTTTTAAATTATATTTTATAGATGTATGACATTATCTTATTATTAATAATAGCTAGATAATTATAGCAAATGAGAAGAGAAAGAAATATTAAAAAAAAAAAAAAATTAAGGATGATCTTCCTAAGAAATTAAGAATAGTTTTTTTTCTTCTTCTTTCTGATCCTTTTGGAACCTCTGAGCTTCAGCTTTCTACCAACTTGTCTTCATTATGCTTATGATTCTGTTATAAAACCACAGAGCACAAAGGTCTTAATCTTCTTCTTGAAATGAATTTGGGATTTTGCTTGAATCCATTCTGGCTTGGTCAGGGAATGAACTGTTGTTGATCCTCCTGGAAAAACAAAGTTTTTTTATTTGTTTAATACAAATTAAACCCTGTTTTAAAATTATACTGCTTTCAGCTAATAATTTTTAGATGAAGACCAGGTAATTCTCCTGCAATTAAAAAATTCAGAATCAGTGACCCTGTCCACCACAGCTGTCTGATCAAAGCATCAATGGCCAGCATTTAGAAACTTAGGAGGTTAGCCTCAGAGCACATACACTCTCGAGGATTATATTCAGGCACCATGAAGAGCTCTCAATTTCTGCTCCATTCCTACATGGCAATATCAGTTAAAACCCCCATACCATGAGAATTGAGCTCCATTTTGTTACTAGTCTTACTTCTCTAATTTCAGCCTGATGTGTCTGAATCTTGCTTGATCTAAACCTGATCTTGTTTTCATGAAACAGGCAGAAAAACTTTAAGCCAGCAAAAAGCACTTATGCTCATCCCCCCAAGGCATTCAATTAAATATCCTCATTCTTGAAATCCTCCAACCCATATTTATTTCCCAAATGTGAAGGAAGGGTGAAACTCAGTTTGAGACTGGGGATCTAGAAACAAACTCCTGAATTTTCATCTTCATCCTGAGGCCTCCTAAGTTTCTATCAGCTTTCTGCAAACCCTCACAGCTCCCACACATCCTCCCAGCAACAAAGCACCTCTCATACATTTTCACCCTATTTATCATTTGACTTTGTACTATACCCTTGTATTCAAGCCTTACAGTTCTTGGTTAAAATTTCCTTAGAGCAGAAACAGAAAAAATATACAGCATCTGCAGGGCTAAATCTCCTGTTCCTTGCCGCTTGCCCAAAGCGTTGTAGGAGCACAAAGAAAGTGAGATTGACCCAGAAGAATGGGATAAAGATAAAGGAGACATCTGCTTGAGGGAAATAGGAATAGGATGGAGGCAATCCTTTAAAACATGGTAAAGGATGCAGTGGTGTCTGTGAGAAGGAGGTTTCAACCAGCTATGGATGAGAAAACTCATGTGGAGACTTTCATTGCAATCTTCTGTCCCTTCAATCTCATGACAGCCTCTCTATGGGACGACTCACTGTCTATGCAGTATTTTGCTCCTCAGGCTTTACTTAAAAGAGCATTATTTGAAAACTTTTTCAGAGTTCACTGGGGACATGGTCCTTCACACTGGGAAATACTTAAGAATAAAAAACCCGACACTCAGTGTTCTTGACATTATTAGATGGAAACTGTGTAAGAAAGTATCAGTCTTACCTGTGTAGAAAAGTAGCATTACTTATCTACACTAGTAGTGGTACCCTGCCTAACCCTTTCAGCTTGGAAGAACCCTAAATAACACCAGGCTGTCAAAGGAGCTAATCAATTTAATATAACAAGCACTGAATGTAAGCAATTGAGATTGCAAATGATGGACCACCTTTCTTGGGATCTTTTGTTAGATTTAACTGCTTGTGGTTTGGTAACCCTGATTCGTTTCTTGCAATTGTCCAGGGTGATCTATAGTTCCCAGTTTATCTTTCTTTGCTTATGGTTTTTTACTTCAGGTTGAAGGATGCACTGACCACTGCTTAGGTATTTTATTTATTTACTTGCTGACCTATCAATGTTGTCTGTTGAATTTTCTAAATATATGAATATAAAATCAGAGAATACAAACAAACAAGAAAAATAGGAAAGAAGAGTGAGCAATATTCACTTACCAGGTAAAACATCCATACAGCACCCAGCCCAATCTTCCAGATATCATTTTTCTGCAAGTGTTTCTAGCCGCATAATTCCCGAACGCTAAATCAGCCATTTACAACATGCAAAGTACAGGATTTAGAAAACACTGTCTGTCTTTTCTGCAGCTGTAATAGATGTGGAAGCATTAACTTTTCGATCTGGGTCCGAAAACTACCTATGTACTTACAAAAAAGTAGTAAATGTTAGCCCTTCTATATAAAAATAGTTTACATTTCGTGAGGTGGCAAGAAGTAATGACTTCTTATGACAACTAATACCCCAGTCCTTTTTCTTATTTAAAAAAAAAATCCTAAGGTAAAATTTTCTTTTTGTTTTCCCTGGAATTTCATGGACCATTTCATTTCTGTTTCATATAATTTCTTTCTACTATCAGAATTACTATATTCAAAGAAGGTCTTTAGACGTGTTAGATTTTCTGAAAGCCTAACAGTCCCATCTCAAAGAAAAACAGAAATGAATTTACACAGGCTTAGACAATTCTGATTGGAATGCAATTTACAGCAAGTACAATGCAATTTTAAACAATATTTGCTGGCCAAAATAACCTACAGCAAAAATGATAGCACAGAAATATGTAATTTAAAAAATAAACATATCTAAATCATCCTTTCCAAGGAGATACAAATTTTAAAGTTTTTAAAACAGCAATTATCACAGAACTAGTGCTCAAGAAAGATCATTACCAACTATTCTAATAGAGATATCTTGCAGCCAAGGAGTAAACTGGGGGAAAAAAAAAAAAAAAAAAAGAGAGAGAAAAAGAAGATATTAGTACTCTTCTTGATTGGGATTTGGGAGATATTAAGAATAGGGCCCTGTATATTCACAAAATGTGACACTGAAGGTGATCTTAAAAGGCATCTCTGTTTTCCACAGATGCACTTTTTTTTTCATTTCCCTTCCATGTGACTTTATACGGTAGGTATGAACTATATATTTCAACACAGGCTTTTGTTAGCTGGAAATCAGAAATTAAAATATATTTTAAAGAAACTTTATATTGATATTCTGTTGACTGCCATGCTTGCTGATGGAGAAATATGAAAAAATATATCCACTTAGTGGCTGGTGTATAAAGAAATAATGTTAGCTCAAACAAATAAATGTGTGCAGCAGTTTCTCATAGTTGCACTAGGATTGCTGTGGAGTAACGTTATCTTGGTAAGCAATGTAGTTTGAGGAAAACCTTATGTGCAATGTGAAAATATGGCCTTTTATTGCCTTGTATTGATAAAAATATTTGGCAAACTCATGTTCCCAGATTCATTTCATATTCCATTTTCAAATGTTTCTTTATATACACAAGGACACTTTCCATAGATCTTGATCCCCAGCTGTAAGAAATCTGGCAAGGAAGGCAAGAGACTGGCATGGCTGAGTCAAGACCTGCTGACCTAAAGGGCAAGAAGGATATGCACAGGCAGAGGAAGCAGGGACAGATATCCTGGGAATAGTACAGGGACACTTCCCAGTTGTGTAGGGATGGCATCAGGAGGGCCAAGGCATGCCTGGAGCTGAACCTGGAACTTGGCAAGGGATGAAAAAAATAAGAAGAATGGCTTCTACAATATGTCACCCAGAAAAGTTGAAAGAAAGTGCAGCCCCCTTGATGAGCATGGCTGGCAACCTGGTAACAACAGAGGAGAAGGCTGAGGTACTCAGCAACCTCTTTGCCTCAGTATTCACTAGCAACCTTTCTTCTCACACCTTCCAATTTAATGGGCTGCAAGATGGGGACCAGGGGAGCAAAGTCCCTCCCAGTATAAAAGAAGATCAGGTTCATGACCATCTGAGGAAACTGAATACACATAGGTCTATGGAACCTGTCAAGATACATGACACAGTCCTGAGGCAATTGGTTGATGTAGTTGGCTAGCCCCTTTCCATGATCTTTGAAAAGTCAAGGCAGCCAGGTGAAGTCCTTGGTGACAGGAAAAAAGAAACATTGCACAAATTTCTAAAAAGTGTAGAAAGGAGGACCCAGGGAACTACTGGCCTGTCAGCCTCACTTCTGTGCCTGGAAAGATCATGGAACAGATTCTCCTCAAAGCTATGCTACAGTACATGAAGGACAGGGAGGTGATTTGAGACAGCTAGCATGGCTTCACCAAGGGCAAGTCCTGCATGACCAACCCTGTGGCCTTTTATGATGGAGTGACTACATCAGTGGGCAAAGGAAGAGCTATGGATAATGTCTCTCTCAACTTCTGTAAAGCTTTAGGCATGGTCTCCTGTAGAGAGAATTTTAGATGCGTCACAAGATGGTATCCTAGACGCCTTTATGCACAGCTCAGGCTATGGAGAAGATGGTGAAATACCGGAGGTGAGCTTCAAGGACACAATGTCCTTGAGCCACAGGCAGGAAGGACAGGGGTGACAGCTCAACAGCTTCTGCGCAGATCAAAGGCTTGGCAGGAACTTGCAAGCAGGGAACACCCTGGAAACGCCACAGCGTGTGGACAGAGACATTTCACCTCTCAGGGTTCAGGTTTAGAGCGTGGCTGTGCAGTGTTAACCAATCCCAGTGTGTAAACTCTGTGTGATCAGCCACTGAGTGTATAAATACAGCAGCTTGTGTGCATTAAAGCGGAACACTGACGAACCTTCCGTGAAGTCTGTTGTGCTTCTAAGGGCTCCCCGCGCAACAGTCTCCCACAACTTACTTCTCCCTAAATTGGAGAGATATGGATTTGATGGGTGGACTGTTTGATGGATAAGGAACTGGCTGGATGGTCACATTGAGAGGGTAGTTGTCAATGGCTTGATGTTTGTCTCAATGGTGATTTGTGGTAAGTGGTATCCCTCAGGCGTCCATACTGGGACCAGTGCTGTTGAGTATCTTTACCAATCTCCCACAACTTACTTCTCCCTAAATTGGAGAGATATGGATTTGATGGGTGGACTGTTTGATGGATAAGGAACTGGCTGGATGGTCACATTGAGAGGGTAGTTGTCAATGGCTTGATGTTTGTCTCAATGGTGATTTGTGGTAAGTGGTATCCCTCAGGCGTCCATACTGGGACCAGTGCTGTTGAGTATCTTTACCAATGACATAGACAGTGAGAGCAAGTGCACCTTCAGCAGATTTGCAGATGACACCAATCTGAGTGGTGTGGCTGACACGCCTGAGGATCAGGATGCTGTTCTGAGGGACCTGGACAAGCTTGAGAAGTGGGCCCATGTGAACCTTACGAGGTTCAACAATGCCAAGTGCAAGCCCCTGCACATAGGCTGGGGCAATCCCCAGTATCAATACAGGCCAGGGAAAGAAAGGATTCAGATAAACCCTGCAGAGGAGGATTTTTATACAAATCCAGGGCAAAGCATGTTGCTATACCCCTGTTTCTGCAAACTCCACCACGAGTCTTGCTTCTGCTCCTTAGTCTGTCTACTTTTATATCCATTGATTACCCAACACCAACTACATGAACAGCCCAATAAGGTAAACATTTAATTAGTAATCATCTAGAAGGACTGAGATACCACAGGATGTAGTTTCAAGTACTGAATACCATTTCACTGAGGTGTGTAACTACATGTACACTAAAAGAGAACTGACTGCAAGCGACATTCTTGTCTCTGGATATTTTGGAGCTGAAAACTCCATGTTAGAATGGACAGGTGCACATCAGGTTATGCTGAAAAATTCCTGACTCTGGCTTTTATCATGAATGCCATTAGAATATCACTCACCAGGGTTTGGATTCACAATAATTCCTTGAAAAATTCTGTCTTTGTATTTCATTATCCTGGAAATGATCAAGTCAAATTAGATAGTAAGTACTACCAAAGGTGTGACAGAAGGGACTAAAAGCCTCAGCCAGCTGCTAGAGAGACACACAGGTGTGTGTTTCTGTGTGAAAGACCTGCTAGCAAGCTTTGAGGCTCATTAACTGGCAGCCCCATTATCAGGACAAGGGTGTTTGTATCATCTGTGAGTGCTGTGTTTGTGTCTGTGGTGCCCGTGTTGGTCTGTTGATGGAGGGTGTCTGCATAGTGTAGGTATGTGTGTGTGCATGTGTGTGGGGGGGTGACATGCTTAGCTTCACTGCTGGCTGGACCTGGGAACAGAAAACCACAGAAACCTCATAACTGGCAGGTTGAGGAAGGAGAAATACGTTGGGTATTGTAGAGTATTAAATCTGACTCCAAATGGACTAGGAAAGAAAACTTCACAGAGTCCTGGACTGATCTGTATCTAGCTTTGCCTAATAACATGCACACATGTATCTTATTTATTACATAATTAAATGTCATGTATCATTGATGTTAGTTTATCTAATAACCAAGAACCACATTTTGTGCATTTATTTTCAGATATTTTGTTGTCTGAAAACAAATAGTCATGGTGAATTCATTCACTTGAAAAAAAGAAAACTAGTGTATTTGAAGGTTCTTCCAAATTGTTCTAACACCAGGCTAATAACATAAACACAAATCTTTACAAGTGGAAACAAATTGCTACATAGATTGATTCCAAAGTTCTGTCCATCTCCCAACTGCTGATGTCTCTTTCTCTGGCTTCCTATTGATTTTTCAGTTACGACAAACAACTTTTTAACTAAACACAAAAACTTGCAAGATGAGATAAATATGGAGTATGGATTTATCGTGGTTATTTGGGGTCTGTAAATCAAGTACAATCAATTATAGATTTTCTGTTTGAATATCACAAAAAATGGTTTGATTAATGACACATTTAACTAAGGAATCAACTGAATTTTGTTTAGCTCAAAAGCAATGGAAAGAGAAAGCAGTCACCTGATGAATGGATTCTACAGTCTCTCTGTGTTAAGGACCAAGTGTAAATGGCTTAAGAAATTGAAACAAATATTCAGATACAGCATCATTCTTTTGCTCAGATTTGCTTACACAAAAGGATAGTAAAAACTTTTCACAGGGGTTGCTAAAAATGTGTAAAATATCTAATACATGAAAATGTAAACTGTAGTTGTAGACTTACAAAAAAAAAAAAATAACCAGGTTAGGTATAGACATCTGGTCAATTAGATTGCTCTTACAGCTAAGTCAAGCAAAACAAAGCTACAAGCAGGAAAGTAAAAACTCAGACTGAGCAGATGTGGCACATCTCAGCCCTGAGGCCTTACAAACTCAGTACAAAGATTATGGCCTGTTACAAGCAACGATAATATGTTCTATATGGCCCTGGGATTGCAATTTCTAGTACAAAATTATACTGAAAAGCAAAATAAAGAAGTCTTGTTTTAATTTAAATAACTCCAGGAAATTTTTAAAGGCAAAATATAACTACTCCATTGCAATTTGGTCTTACATTCCTG
>NW_008615474.1:28607-35612 GCF_000691845.1 Merops nubicus
GAAATTATTCACCATTCCCTAAATTAATAGACAGAAGCACAACTACTTGTTCATGACCATAGCCTATGTGTCTACAGGGTTCACAGATGTTTTTCCAGACTGTTGCAATCTATGCAGAAAGAATGTACTCTTATAATCTTATAATATTGCAAAACATCAGCACATCTGTTCAGAGAAGCACCTCTTTTTATGGACAGAAAATACATCTTCTTTTAAAAATACATTTACATTTCAGAATATTTACCAATGCACTGGAAATAATCTCAGTAATACGTCAGAAACACTAGACAGTAGCTAGGGAAAAATCTGTATTATTTCATATCATAGGCCATTTCCTACTGTGGGGTAAACTGACCTTTGTGCAAAGCACATGCAAAATGTGATCTCCTCCACTCTAGAGCTGGATGTGACTCATATAATAATTAGTGTGTCAGATTCCAGTGTAAATATCAACAGTCCCCTCCTCCATAATCAGTAATCCTCTGCTATAGAAACCTGCAATTTATTCTGTTTATGCTATTGCCTTTAAATCCTAATTAATATTTAGATTCACATTTAATTGAATTCAGTAATGGCTGTCTATATGCTAATTTGTTTGTAGATGCAGGCCATCTGTTGTGGTGTAGGATCTTCCCATCTGTATTTAATAATTTACAAACAAGTAGACTTTCTTTTACCTTTAATTTCCCCCATTCCATTTCTTTGTTTTAGCTTATAAAATCTGAACTAAAATGGAGTGTCTGAGGTGCAACTTTCCTTTCTTACTGAGTAAATACATAGTGCCATAATATTCAAATATAAAGAATACTTTACATAGGAATGTCAATCTCCATTTTTTTTTCGAATTATTAAATTATAAATGCTCTCTTTGTATTTCACACTTTACTGCTTATGTTGTGACCTAGATTAAATGAGCTCCATGGGCTTCTATACCTTTACTAAATGTTTTAATGGTAACATTTCAGAAGAATTAAGCAAGTGTATCTTAATTTCTCGATGAGGAGGTATTTTTTTATTTTTTAGGTTACCACCAGTAATACGTGTTTACATCTTTATTTATGCAAGCTATATAGAGTTCATTCATACTTTGCATATGTTCTCTCCTTCCTTAAATTTCCATATGTTTATCTCTTAAATGAAGAACCTTGGGGGTGAGAAGGCAACCATAGGAAAAGTAAACACAGCTTCACCGAGTCAGTATTAGTTATGGTGCAGATAGTACACGAAGTGCTTTATAAAAAAAAATAGAGGAAAACGTAGCTCAACATCCTTTTTTATTCACATAGGATCTAAGCACTAGTTCATTTCACCTTCTGTTCCACCTTGCTGCATTACTCAACAGCTCTGGGTGTACACTCTGCCTGGTTAGATATCCATGGATCAGAAGAAGTGGGAAGACAAAATTCACTACCAGATGCCCTGGTTCTTTCACATAAAATAAATTCAGGTGCATGGTTGGGCAGAAATTACTAAATACTGTGAATAGGTGGTGGTCCAAAAGATGAAGTAATCAAGACTTGAGAGCATGCTAAAAAGTAGGTGAGTGCATCCTGAGGAAGGAACTGTTCCCTCATTCTTCAATGGGATCAATTACTCTCTGTCTCTCTAGATTAGAAAGGTAACTCTAGGTAAATAAAGATTCCATACTAATTAAGCACCCAAAGTGAGATTACAGTAATTTTGGCCTAAAATGTTCTTTACTTTTTTGCTATTATCTCTTGGCCTCATTAATTTAAAATGTCCATTTTAATTGATCCACAACATCTAATTTTAGTGTTGAGGGATGTTTTCTAGCATCTTATATAGTGCCCTTCACAACTGATCCTAGATTTAATTTGAGGCTCCTGGATAGTGCTGTGATGCAAATGAAAAAAACATGTTAACTATGACCCAAAGATTTGGCCTGTTATTAGAACAACAGCACACAAAGCTCAAAATGACAAAATCATCAGGAGATCACTTGGGCTAACAGATCTTCTGCCTATATCCACAGGGCAATATGGTATTTCCCCAGGAGAGAATTCAGCTCTTTATTTTGCATGTTTTTATGTTTCAACCACATGCTACATTTTAAGGAAGGTGTTGGAAAAGGTGAGAATATATGTTTTTCCTGAAACAAAATTCTCTTATTTTCTGTCTGTTTAACTTTGGATCACTCATGGTAATGCAGAGGAACAAAGTCATCTACATGGAAAAAAAAAAAAAAAGCTGCACATCCCTGTTCTCAGCTTTGTATTTTTAAATGTATTTAAAATATTTAATCAAATGCTTCTTTTCTTTACCAACTTTTAAGGTACAATGAAACTTTTTTTATTTAATTGGGTATCTCACCTTTGTCTTTATTTTTATGTATGTATTCAAGATATTTAATAGGTTGAAATGACTTGGTATTTGCATTTTACCTAATTTTAATTTAATATTTATTTATGATAATTTGTTTGTGGGCTTTAATTATTCTGTCATTTACGTGTAACACCTTGATTATCAGTAGAGGCTAGGCACTACAGAAATTGAATTTGTTCTTATTAATTCCTTTTCTTGCACATTACAGTTGTACTGTATACACTTCAGCAGGTGATGGTAAAGAAATTTAATATTCAAGAAGACATCATAGCAAGAATGAGAAGGATAAAAATATAGTGTAGGATTCTGCTCACCTATCACATCCACTGGCCTTGCACCTATATCTCAGTTGCTACTGCAGGACTTGATTTTGAATTAATGCACTAGTTTGTTTTCTAGTTAATGAAAAATCATAAGTGATTTTGAGATCTCCAAGGAAAGATCTGTGTCTGGGGTTTGAACCCCGAGCCCTGAATTAAGGTTGACATATGGGTGATTCCCCAAGCCCTTCATACAGAGGGGGTGAGTTTGCCTTAGAGCTTCCCCCCAGGGTGCGGCCGGCCCTGCAGGGAGAGCCAGAAGGGAAATGAGCCCCAGGGGTCCCGCAGTGAGCTGACAAAGGTCAGGGGTCTGCTTGGGGATAAAAGCTGGGACCACTTGCAGGGAGTCAGGAGTGTCTGTCTGTGGAGTGCACTCCCCAGAGCTTCCTGGTTCAGGGCAGACCTCCTGCCTCTCCCTGGAGCTGGGCCCTGGTCTGTTTAGACCTTTGTGAACGCGGGTCGATCGGGTGAGAGTCACCTTGGGGGCACCTTTCTCTTATGTGTTGTACTTGGTGATCTGGCTGTTTCCCTTGCCAACTATGGGAAACCTTGGCTCACTGTTTGTACCACCTGTTGTGGGCCGAGTCACATCTTTTGTGGGATCGTTGGGGGTGGTGTCAAGTTTTTACCAGCTGATTGATCTGTTTGTACCCCACTGATCATTCATGGAGTGTCCTTTTTGCTTACAATACAGCCTGTGTATTGGTTCATCTTCCTGCTGGCTGTATCACTTTTGTTGGGCCTGGTCATTGGCGGAACAATGTCACATATAAAGCACCTAAAAAACATTTATAGGTTTCTAGCTCTTCCTGTTGATTAGAGTCTCGTGACATGGTGCATTGTTCTGCACTTCAGCTCCAACAGACCAGAACAGCTGATTGGCCTAAATGTGAGCTTTCTGTTATTCGCCATCCCCCCTAGTCGGAGAAAGCACGTTGTCCATGGGCAAGCACTGGTGAATGGCACAGCTGGTGAATGACAGCAGCCCTTAAGTGTTGTGTAAAGAAAATGGCTATTTTAGCACCATCCAATCCACAAATAAAAGTTCACTGTCTACAGTGGTGATGACTGTCTACACTGATAAAACAATGCCAAGATGCACTAAGAGATTACGGCATGGTAAGAGGCAGAAAAGTCTTCATAATTAGCTTAGACAAGGAAATTGACAGAATGAACAAAACAATGAATGTTGCAGATAAGATATATTATGGCATCAACCTTTCTCATCATATTACATCCAGTGAAGCTGACAGAAAAAATTCTTGTTTCCTCCATATGATTAAGTTTTGTAAATTGCTTCCAAAATCTATCATGGAAGGAAAATCCTAATGAGAGTAAAAGTAAATGGTTGCTTGTGCAAATCATAAAACCACCTACAGTGATATTTCATAGAAGCTACATAGTCTGCTTGCACAGACATACAAAATATCATAATTTTGTATTATTTAAGAGGGTAAAATCTTGATTTATCCAGAACAGACATTAGAAATGTGGCAACACAAAGACAGATCAAGATCTTACTCCATTGTAATTCATACTGAGATGGAAGTGCCATGTCTGTTAATCTCATCAGGGGAAATCAGGTTCTTGTCCCAAGCCCAGAACATTAGATATGACACATAGCATCACTTGGTCATTACCTACTTCTTCAGTGCCGTTACATAAGCATTTTCTATCTCTGTGGCCTTCCTAATCACATAAATTAGCTATATTACAGTCAATATTTCCATTAATTTAATATTGTATTGTACCTGTATCTGAATTTCTTCTGTATCTCCTCTGCATTGTTAGTGAAATTATATATCTTCGTGTTTCTGGGCATAAGGCAATATTAATTGGAAAAGATTAAGAATTGTTATTGAAGTAATAACAATTATTTTTAAAAGGATTTTTTTTTTTTTACTTTGAACATTGATATTCAGTCATTCTCTGAGACAGGCCTACATCCTAGCTGCCATTGTGCAGCAAGCAAACTATGATATAGTTGCCATTACAGAAATGTGGTGGGATGACTCACACAACTGCAGTGCTGTAAGGAAAAGCTACCAACTTTCCAGAAGGGATAGGCAAGGAAGAAAAGGTGGTGGGGTGGCTCTCTGTGTTGAGGAGAGTTATGAATGTCTACAGCTTAATGATGGTGATGATAGGGTTGAGTCTTTACGGGTAAGAATCAGGGGGAAGGTCAGCAAGGCTGATGATATGGTGAGAGTCTGTTACAGACCACTCAACGAGGATGAAGAGGTGGATGAAATACTCTGTAAGCAGTTGGGAGAGGTTTCACAATCACTACTCCTTGTTCTAATGGGGAACTGCAATTTCCCAGATGTCTGCTGTGAATACAGTACAGTAGAGAGAAAACAGTCCCGGTGGTTCCTGGAGTGCATGGAAGATAACTTCCTGACACAGATTGTGAAGGAGCCAAATAGGGAAGGTATCCTTCTGGACTTCCAGCTTGTGAAGAGAGCAGGACTTTTGGGGGAAGCAACGACTGGAGACTGTCCAGGGCATAGCAAATGTTAAATGATAAAGTTTTCAGTTCTTGGGCAAGTAAGGAGTGGAATTAGCAGAACTGCCACCTTGGACTATGATTCTATGACTTCTAGAGGGCAGACCTGATGGTGATGATAGGGTTGAGTCTTTATGGGTAACTATCGGGGCAAAGGCCAACCAGGCAGATAGCATAATGGGAGTCTGTTATAGACCACCCAACCAGGATGAAGAGGCAGATGAAATACTCTTTAAGCAGTTGGGAGAGGTTTAATGATTACTGCCCCTTGTTCTCATGGGGGACTTCAACTTCCCAGATGTCTGCTGGAAATACAGTACCACAGAGAGGCAACAGTCCTGAAGGTTTCTGGACTATGTGGATGATAACTTCCTGACAAAGCTGGCGAGGGACATGACTAGGGAAGGTGCCCTCCTGGACCTGCTGCTTGTGAACAGAGAAGGACTTGTAGGCGATATTATGTTTGGAGACCATCTTGGGCATAGTGATCATGAAATGATAGAGTTTTTGAGTTTTTGATTCGGGGTGGGGGGAGGGGAGGGAGGAAGTGGGATGCAGAACTGCCACCTAGGACTTTCAGAAAGCAGACTTTGGCCTGTTCAGGAAACTGATCGACAAAGTCCCTTGTGAGGCAGTCCTGAAGGGCAAAGGAGTCCAGGAAGGCTGGACATTCTTCAAGAAGGAAGTCTTAAGGGTGCAGGAGCAGGCGATCTCCATGTCCTGAAAGACAAGCTGGTGGGGAAGAAGAACATGCTGGCTGTACAGAGAGCTTTGAGTGGAACTTGGAATAAAAGGCGAGTTTATGGCCTTCAAAAGAGGGGGCAAGCTACTCAGGAGGACTGCAAAGATGTAGTGAAGCTGTGCAGGGAGAAAATTAGGAGGGTCAAAACCCAACTAGAACTTAACCTGGCTACTGCTGTTAAAGACAATTAAAAATGTTTCTACATATACATTAACGAAAAAGGAGGACTGGGGAGAATCTTTATCCTTTATTGAATTCAAAAAGAGTGAACCAAGGATGAGGAAAAGGCTGAGGTACTGAATGCCTGTTTTGCCTCAGTCTTTAGCAGTAAGACTAGCTGTTCCCTGGATGCCCAGCACCCTGGTCTGTAAGACAGGAATGGGGAGCAGAATTAGACCTTCATCATCAATGAGGAAATAGTGATCTGCTATATCACTTAGGCATACACAAGTCTATGTGGCTGGATGGGCTACACCGCTGTAAGACAGGAATGGGAAGAGAATTAGACCTTCATCATCAGTGAGGAAATAGTGATCTGATACATCACTTAGGCATACACAAGTCTATGTGGCTGGATGGGCTACACCCAAGAGTACCAAAGGAGTTGGTGGATGTGCTCATCAAGGCACTTTTCATCATTTATCAGCAGTCCTGGCTAACCAAGGAGGTCCCAGTGGACTGGAGAACAACAAATGTGACATCCATCTACAAGAAGAGCCAGAAAGAGGATCTTTTGAACTACAGGCCTGTCAGTCTGACCTCAGTGTGAGGGAAGGTTATGAAGCAGATCATCTTCAGTGCCATTACGCACCATTTACAGGAGAAACAGGTGATCATACACACCATTTACAGGAGAAACAGGTGATCAGGCCCAGTCAGCATGGGTTTATGAAAGGCAGGTCCTGCTTGACAAACCTGAGCTTTTACGACAAGGTGGCTTGCCTAGTGGATAAGGGAAAGGCTGTGAATACTGCCTGAACTTAGCCTTTAACACTGTTTCCCACAGCATTCTCATGAATAAAATGGCTGCTCATGGCTTAGACAGGCACATGCTCTGCTGAGTAAAAAACTGGCTGGACGGCCAAGCACCAAAG
>NW_008615474.1:35981-39858 GCF_000691845.1 Merops nubicus
CAGTGCTTGGATGAGCATATGCTCTGCTGGGTAAAACACTGTCTGAATGGCCGGGCCCAAAGAGTGGTGGTGAATGGAGTTAAATCCAGTTGGCAGCTGCTCACAAGTGGTGTTCCACAGCCCTCAGTGCTGGCTCCTGTGCTGTTTAATATCTTTTTCAATTATCTTGATGAGGAGATAGAGTGCACCCTCAGTGAGTGTGCAGATGACACCAAGTTGGGTGGTAATGTTAATCTGCTTGAGGGTAGAAAGGCTCTACAGAGGGACCAGGACAGGCTGGATCAGTGGACCAAAGCTGGCTGTATGAGGTTCAACAAGGTACATGACAGGTCTTGTGCTTAGGTCACAATAACCCCATGCAATCCTACAGGCTTGGGGAACACTGGCTGGAAGGTTGCCTGGCAGAAAAGGACCATGCGGATATTGCTTGACAGCCAGCTGACTATGAGCCAGCAGTGTACCCAGGTGGCCAAGAAGGCCAACAGCATCCTGGCTTATATGAGAAACAGCATAGCCAGCACAACTAGGGATATGATCATGACCATGTACTCAGCACTGATGTGAGGCCACATCTCCAATACTGTGTTCAGTTTTGGTCACCTCAATACAAGGAGTTTGAGGTGCTGGAGCAGGTCCTGAGAAGAGCAACAAAGCTGGTGAAGGGCCTAGAGAATAAGGCTTATGAGGAGAGATTGAGGGAACTGGGGCTATTTAGTGTGAAGAAAAGGAGAGTCCAAGGTGACCTTATTGCACTCTATAACTACCTGAAAGAAGGTTGTAGAGAGGTGGGTTCCTGTCTGTTCTCCCAAGTAAAAAGTGATAGGACAAAAGGAAATGGCTTCAAGTTGCACGAGGGGAAGTTTCGATTGGATATTAGGATAAAGCTCTTCACTGAATGGGCTATTAAACCCTGGAACAGACTGCTGAGGGAAGTGTTTGAATCACCATCCCTGGATATGTTTAAAGGTTGTGCAGATATGGTGCTTAGGAGCATAGTTTAGCAGTGGGCTTGGTAGAGTTAGGTTAATGGTTGGACTCAATGGTCTTAAAGGTCTTTACCAATCTAAATCCTTCTATGATTCTAAATGCAGCAGCACTATTATGAACTTACTGTGAATTCCATATGCTCCATCTTTCAGCACAGAAACCAATAGGAATGTTTCCCACAGACTTCACAAGGGAATATGGTCATGCCATCTAAATCCTGTGCATTAGTCATGAAGCACAAATTGAAGCCCTTGTATGATCCTTCACGCTTAACTAAATTTTATCTAAGTGTTAAAACCGTCTTTGGAAAGCTTAAAGGTAAATTTGTGAAAAGCACTAATCAAGAGTCAGAAATGAATCTGTATTCTTTGGCTTTTTCCAGAACACTCATCTTTCAGAGTATTAAATATTTTTTTCATGGGACTGAAATATGAGATTTAAATTTCATCTGGTAACAAATATCAACTAAATACTTACCAAATTATTGTGTTCTGAAGATCACCGGATATTCTGTGAGTAAACACATGCACTATTTAGCACTGCTTCTCATTAAATTGATGCTTCTCTTAGTTTCAAATTATACTTATGTTCATACTGGCATTTACAATCACATCCCTTACTAAAAAAGGAGGAAGGGAGGAAAATTGGCTACTGATTATAATTTCATTTTCTCAGAGACTGCAAACTCCTCTTTCTGATTAGCCCTTTATCTAAACCTACTTTCTCTGCTTTCGGGGTAGTCTCTTGCTTGGCTGACTAGCACAGCCAAGCCTTTTAGTGAGCTCCTCCTTACTGCTACTCTGAGCCTCAGCACTAGATCCTGTGTAGCCAGCAGGAGCAGGAAGTGATGACAGTTTTTCAATGCTTTGTGTCAATAGGAAAAACAGCATGCTCATCTTGAGTGCTTTATCAGATTAACCCTGCTGTAGCAGCTCCAACAAGACATATTAATATCTATGCATGACCAGCCGTGCCTAGTAAATACCAAGTTATCTCAATTTATTTTTTTTTCATTTTCATCCAGGTGTATTTTGATTGGTATACAGACAGAAATCAGATGTGAAAACAAACGACACCATGCTTGTTCCCAGTATTATTTTTACCTACAAAAAATTAGACAATAATTAAAAATAAATAGATCAGTTAAAGTAGTAATTAAGCCTCATACCCAGGAAGCCTCATGCATACAGAGATTGTTTTGGGTTCATTGGCAATATCATGCTTAGGAGACTTCAGAATTGTGCTCTAGCTGCAATTACCATGCATATACATAAAGATGTCACATTAGTAAAGTCTATGGGATAGAGCTTCAGCTGGTCTAAATAGTGAGAATGGCACTTAATTAATTCCACTGATTTACACCAGCAAGGACTCTGACCTGATGTGCTTTAAAGCCTTTATGAAAATTACTTCCACAAAAATAACTTCTATGATAGTTTTTGGGTACTTTAAAGCTAGATTAATTTCACCAACATTTAACATTACTTATTAGTTACTAAGTATCTAGCCTAAATGAATCAAGGTGTCTGATTAAAACCCAGCCTAATACAGGGTTTGGTCATATAGGTGTACAGTGTAAGCTAGCCCTGAGCCAGAGTCATCAGAAATACAGGCACCATCCTTATCTGTCTATACTAACATGGAATAAATCAATTTATTAAAAATATATATTTCCTTCCTTCCACTGAATTTGGAGGCTTACACAAAAAAATCTAATTTTTTGATGACTCAAATTATACTACATAATTCTTGTTATTGTGGCAAAACATTAACACCATACGTTGTACATAGGTTGTACTTCATATGACGAATGAATCTACCTAGACTTAACAATTGATGTGTACCTGCTGGTAAGTACATTGCTGAGAGCTGATATGCAGTAGATTGCAAGGAACTATCAGAAAAATTGCAAACATCTCCAGGGAGGAACAGTATTTATGCGTGCTGCAGTACCTAAATGATAAACCTGTCATGTTTCTATTATTTTACCTTCTTGTGTTCCTTATATTCAGAGTACTGAGAAACCAGTCTCCACACATTAGTGGTTTTAAATGTCTGCCTAGACTGGCACCCAAATACTGAATTTTCCAAAATCATTATTTACACAGTATTTCAGATTATCTCCAATCTTTTCTAACATCACTGTTACCTCTTCAGAGGTGTGTTCTGGCATAAAATCAACATTTCCATGGATGGACAATGAAATTCATGTCTTATAAATGTAGGGGGTTTTATTACGGGAGAAAAGGATCTCCTCCAATTAACACAAAGCTTGAGAGTCCTCATTATCATTAGAACTAATCCTTTTCCTACCACCTTGTGCATACAGAGGGTTCAGACAGCAATACTGATGGAAGTGGCAGGAGCCCATTGCAATGGGTTTATGTGCAATAAAGCATACAGCCATTAAGTCTCCTCTGTAAGTCATGCTTGTGTTGCACAGGGTCTACTTAACAATCCTATAGAAAGTTTTTTTTTAAGAAACTGACATAAGGCTTGGAATTTATAATATGGTATTGATCAGTTGATCCTGTGCAATCTTCGAAGAAGGACCTCTGTCTCCTTGAGACATCCCCTGCACAAGTTGTTTGCTGAAGGAGAGTCTTTAAATATGGCAAAGTTTTTTTCTCAGTGTCCATTACTGCTTGTCTGTTATGGAGCTGTAAATATTCATAGGTCAGTTTTTCACCTCGTTTTAGCAATTGTACAAAAAGTAGTCAAGTTTTTTTTTACTAAAAAAAATGTGAATTATGCCTTTTTTTATTATTTAGAGATGAACCACGGATGTTGTAATCTTTTTCCAAGTTTTCTCTAAGAACTTCTTACTTCTCTTGATCTCTTGTTCAATACTAAGGAAGTTCTAAAAAAGTTGAGACCTAGATCTTTCCCT
>NW_008615474.1:39889-52036 GCF_000691845.1 Merops nubicus
GATCTTTATAGAGATGTCCTTCAATCTTTGTGCATTTTTCATTGGTTGTCTATAGTCACTCTGGTTAAAAGCACAGGAAATATAGATTCTGTTGTTATTCTAAGCTCCTTTTCCATTATACCCCACTGGGGATACACAGGTATATATAGGCCTACCATGCTAGTTTGTAACTGTCTGGAAAAAAAGGAAACTATCAGAATGCTAGAAACCAGCATCTGTCACTCCACCACATGAACGGTCCAAATATTTATGTAATTGCTGGTTAGAAAAAAAAAATCTTCTAAGTAGATGTTTCATATCTGCCAGATTTTCATTTGAGTTGTGATAATCATCTGAACTGGGCACACTGATGCTTCTTCATGTCTCTTAGAGGAAGTACAGATACCATTGATGGGTATATGCAGCAAGTTTAGACAAGCTGTTAGAAGGGTTTCCTTATCCATGTCCTGCTTTTCCAGGTCTTGCACTTGGGTCATAACAACCCCACGCAAACCTACTGGCTTGGGGAAGAGCTGCCTGGCAGAAAGGACCCTGGGAGTGTTGGTTGACAGCTGGCAGAAAATGAGCCAGCAGTGCACCCAGGTGGCCAAGAAGGCAAACAATATACTTGTTTGTATCAAGAATGGTGTGTCCAGCAGGAGTAGAGAAGTGATTGTCCCCCCTGTACTCAGCACTAGTGAGGCCACACATTGAATACTGTGTTCAGTTTTGGGCCCCTTACCACAACAAAGACATTGAGGTGCTGAAGCACATCCAAAGAAGAGCAACGAAGATGGTGAAGGGTCTAGAGAGCAAGTCTTATGAGGAGCAGCTGAGGGAACTTAGTGAGGCTACTCAGTCCAAAGAAAAGGAGGTTCAGGGGAGACCTTATTGCTCTCTACAACTACCTGAAAGAAGATTGTAGAGAGGCAGGTGTCAGTCTCTTCCCGAGTAACAAGTTATAGGACAAGATGAAATGGCCTCAGGTTGTGCCAGAGTGGTTTAGATTGGATATTAAGAGAAGTTTCTTCACTGAAAGGGTTGTTAGGCACTAAAACAGGCTACTCAGGGTAGAGGCTGTGTCACCATCCACAGAGATATTTTAAAAATGTGTAGATGTGGCACTTAGGGACATGGCCTAGTGATGGACTTGGCAGTGATAGGTTAGCAGCTGGATTTGGTGATCTTAAGGTTGTTTTCCAACTTAAATGATTCTACAATTCTGTGATTCTGTGTTTTTCATTTTGCATTTCCAGGGTCAAATAAGAGATGGAAGGATGTTCCAAGTACAGTATCTACGTAATGATATATTACGTAGCCACAGGTGATCTTTCCCACATTCTCTGTAGGCAAGATATTAATCACTTCAAGCTATATCTCAATTACATAATTGTCATGTTAAATACTGTGCCTGAGAATCAAAAGAAAATTAGCTACTCCTTATGCTGACCAGAGTGTTCTATAACCCTAGGAGCATTGCACATTCAAGACACCAGACTTGAGGTTGCAGATCTTCCATGAGGCTTCGTGCTGTTAATCATTACATAATGGATGTCTGACACTGTAGCAGGAATTCACAATCAGAATCCATACATCCACAGAAGGTATGTAGGAAAATTCAGATATCTGTGAAGAGGCACATGTGTTATATTGACATCAATAAAATAAACAGCCCTGGTCTTAGTCTCCAGCACTGCACACAATATATTGTCTGTTGGAGTCTGGCGTGTTGCCAACCTGTGCCAATTAGCACTCCCCCAGGCACTGCTGACACAGAAGACACAACTGAGAGACTGTTTCCAACAGGCAGTATAATTGAGGCTATTCTTAGCAAGTTGTGTATTATTGTATATTTTTCTCAAGGTCAAAAACCCAAGCCCATTTTGTTTACAAGCACTGTCATTGCATAGCACAGTACAGCAGCCAACATGATGAGCAGTGGGATATCTGCATCAATTAGTAAGGAGTACTGAGAAAGGGAGAAGTTATCTGCCTAACTTCAGTTCCCACTGAAATGAATTTTGTGACATGGTTTGTCAGGCAAAAAAACACATTTATTTAACACTAATTCCTAATTCCTAGTAGTTCTGCCCACAAAGACATCTGAAAATAAGTGCCCTGTAATGAAATAACATTTTGGTGCTTGATTGATCAAGCAGTCTTTCAGGACAAAAGAATTAGAAATATCACTTTCAAAGTAAAAGGAGAAAGCTAAATTTACAGCTACCTTTATGCAAAGTCATATATAGTTTTCTGCTTGGAAGTTTCTCTGATTTTTGACATCTTTCTTATATCATTTGTTGCAGCAGCTGTCAGAATGTAGCCATTGAGTGAAAATATACTAAGGCAAAAAGGAAGTAGAGATTCTGAGGCAGTTGTTATGTGTGTGAACTCTGAACAGCATTCTCCAAAGGGAAGTACATTATCAGGGTCTGATAAATGAAAATGCCACCATTAATTCCCACACATAAAGAAAATGTTTATGTTCAGATCTCCCTTTCCACATTTTACTTTTCCCTGAAACCCTGCTCCAAACATTTCTTTCCAATAGCCTATGCAGTAATTTGTCACTAGTTTGAAGGTGTCAGTATTTCACCATATGTCATCTACTATTTTATCTAAGAAATACCAAATTCCAAGTATATTTCTCTTTGGTGGCAACATCCTCTTCTGACAGCAGATGTTAGGTACCTAAAATAGTCCTCTATTTGGGATAATAAACTGCCTTGCTGTAAATGAATTTCACCATTTTATGGAGGGTACCAGCTGAGTTCTATTTAAGCTCTCAGAACAAGGTATATGTATCAGATCTCCAGGCTGAATTAAATCACTCTCCTTCTCTTACTTTCAGAGGATCTCAAATCACACTCTGAAGAGTGGTGAATATTCCTGGAAATTGTCACCCTGTATTATTTTTCTTTTATGCTACATCATAGAACTACATTTCATCCTTCTCTCTGAAGTACTCACGAGACAATGGCTTTACAGTAACAACAGGAATTGTCGTGTTGATTAAGAAAGACAAGCTGTATGCCAAACGTGGTCCTCACAAACACTACTGCATTTTAACCAGATACTGTGGCATCTTCTTGTTCTGTGGCTTAGTGAATCTCCTTGTACATGATGCGTTTCTCAGTCTGCACCAATGACAACTCAGGCCTCCAACATTATGTTAGTGGTAATATAATTGCATGGGAGAGCTAAAAAATCAAGGTGACTTTTGTATTGTGAATAAAAACCATGTAATTTTAAACTCCTCAACCATTCAGCATCGTCACTATGTTCAGCATAACTGTGAAGCACAATGGGTGCTACTCATGAAAGATAATGGATGTGGTACTGTTTTGACTAGGTTGATTTACTTTATGTTCTTGACAAAAGAGAATTCATCCATATAATTCAATTTTTATATGCTCAGAATGATTTTCAAACTTCAGAGTTTGATGTAATGTTTTCAAAATCTGGGACAACGAAGTTAACAAACCATCATACCAGGTAAACAACATTAAGGAACAATATTTCATAGAAAAAAATATTATTTACATATAAAGATATAAATGTAATCTTTTCTAGTATCATGTCATTTCCATTAATTATATTAATATATGTATGCTTGATTTATTTTCTCTTTACTTTGATGCGGTCAAAACGGTCTTCTGATGTATTCATTTGTATATTGTAGATAGATAGATAGATATACACATACACAGAGATATACATGATATTTAATATGTAATATATACCTGAAAATTAAAATATGAAGTCACATTCAAATGACATATTAATTGAAATTTAGTTACATTAAATGAATAAACCACAGAATAATAAAATTTAGCATGGAAGAAACCTCTAGACATCACCTAGTCCAACACTCTGCTCAAAGCAAGGCCAGTTGGATAAGGCTGCTCAGACTTGTGTCCACAAGTTGGACACAAGGTTGGATTACATCCAGGGACATTCTCTCAAGGTAATCTGTTGAAATATTTGACCACTCTCTCTGTAGAAACATTTGCCCACATGGGGACTGCAGAAGGAGAGATTAATGCCACAAATAGTTAGAAAGATGTTGTTACTCTTAGATATGTTAAATAGAGTTTTTAACAGCTTGAGACAATTTTAAAATGTACGATAATGTTTTTTATTTAGATTTTAAAAGTAGCAGAAAAAAAGGACTTTTTAAAATACTAAAACAAAAACAAAAAGAAAGCTTCTCTTAACACATAAAATTACTTAAAAACTTTGCTAGTCCTTGACTTTCCCAGTCACTTCTTTAACCAGAATGCTCAGAAACTGATATATATTTCAGGCTACAGATCCGTCTAGGGTGTTCAACTTTCATTACTTTGCAAAAACACCTAGGTTTTGAGCTGCCATGTTTCACCTTTGAAAAATTAATGATCATCTAGGTTTATCCATTAAATCTGAGCATAGCTAATGCCTTCAATGAAAGCAGGTAATATGTTACCTGTCTATCAGTAACTATGACTATAATTCCACAGTGAGTGGATCTCCTGAAGCCCTCTTTTCCATTAATGCTGGCAGTACTAGCTCAATATAACTATAGAAAACTAGAAACTGAAGGAATATGTGAATTTCCTCCTGTGACATACTTAACTACATCATAAATGAGGTCTGACTTTTCTTTCCATTTTTTACAAGGTGTACATGTTGTTATCTGGAAAGTCAGAGGCTTGGTTACTAAGCTACTGAAAGGCAAAACTTCTGCAGTTGATTGACATTTCTCTGTTTAAACAATGATCCATCCAAAACTACTGATCAGGTACTGGGGAGCTTCCAGAGAGATTTCATAAGGGATGGAGCTTGGGACTGAGATGACACTCCATTCCACCAGCCCTTAGACCCAGAGCTGTCATCCTACTCATCTGCAATGCCTTTTCTCAGGTAAATTAATTGATCCCACTGCTACAAGCCCTAGAGAGTCACTACAGCACTTGAGAAGTGTACCAGTGTATGCACTGGTAAAAAAAAAAAAACAAACCAAAATATTAGTATAGTTGTCCTACACGCATCTCTCCTTTTCAGTGTTTTGGAGCCAGCCATCATTTTTCTCCTGTAATTACAGAATAGTAGCTTTTCTTCAAAGGGAGTCTGCCCACTGGGAATGGCCTAAGGTTGCCTGTCATTTCATATCTTCTGTTGCAATGATATTTTTCCTTAGAGAGAGGAGCTGGCCTCTCAGTGAGCAGTGCCACTCTGTTTAAGTCACACTTAGGTAGAGAACACTGTTAAATGTGAAACTGACTGACAGGACATCTGGCACACCCAAAATTATGGTTTTTTTTTGCAGGAAGTGGGAAACAGCAGAAATCATTGTGCATTGCTAAGGAGGCCATATGGTCTGTCTGCCTTAAGATACCATGCCAAGTATTTTGCCATGTCTGTGAATGTGTGTGGCTTAATTTAACTGTAACATTTTGGCACTTTTTTCATTCATCTCTTCTGTGTCCAGTATAATAGAACCATTTCCCTGTGTATGTGTCTCCTCTCTGACATTTTAAAATGGGTCATGGAGCTTACCAGTCTTCCTGTGTGCAGATCTAGACTTTCTGATGATCCCTGTTACTTATTGCCTTTTTGTCAATTGAAGTCTTAACATTAAATGTAACTCTTGCCTGTGTGAGCCATACAAGTCAAATGAAAAGAGATTTGCTCTCTATATATACAGTTTTAGTATCAGACATGAAGTCTGAAGGCTGCATCTGTCTCATCCTTATCCAGACAGAAGATGTGCTCCTGTATGTATATAACCTGGAGCAATACATGTCCCAGGCAGAACACCTACACACAATCTTCAGACTTTGATCCTACACCAGTCATTCTTCATGGGCATACAAATTCCTTTATAATAGTCCTTTTCTTCAGCAGCATTTAAATCATCAGCAGAAATGTCTTGGCTACAAAGCATTCACAGGAATTTTTTTGCTTCAGGAGTTACAAGATAGAAAAAGGAACGGAGGGATCATCTGAAAGGAGGCTCAGAATCTCTCAGGAACATCCTAAATAGGCATCTCATGCCCAGAACAATCAATTTGTTCTTATGCATAAGACAAAAGCCATGAACCAGCTGCAGCAAGGCCAGGAGAACTGACCTTTATAATTTGTCACACGTTTCTACAGCCTAGGTCAGGCAGGTTTTATATGCCTGTATGCCACTTCACTGGTGAATGAGGAAACACTTTCAAACCTCAAAATGCTACAAATGGTTCTCACAAAGAAGAATACTTGGGAGGCATGAGGCTTTTTAGAAATGTCACCAAAAAAAAAAAAATTGCTTTATTAAATTATTTTAAAATTACCCATTTTTTAAACACCTGAAATTTTAGATATGCTATGCTTGATTAAGAGTCCTTTTAATCTAAAAGAAACAGTAGGATTTTCACCACATCTTTCAAAAAATCAGGATGACACAATTTAAAAACACTGCAGCTGTTTTTTATTTCCTTTCATATTGCACTCTCATCCATCTCTAAGTAATATTGTTTTGCTGTTTTCTCTGCTTTCTATTTCATTTTTCATCCTGCCTTTGTTTATTTGTTTTCCAGATGATTTTTTTCCTCTCCTTTCTGCTTCATTATCCAGAGCACTCTTAAACGCAGCATAAAAGGCAGAATTTGAGTCTAATTTTCAAACCCATTGTGGGGAAGTAATTAAGCAAAATATGTGTCTACTTTCCTAACAGTATAACTCCACAAACATTAACAACATGCTGATACTAGAGAGTGACACTTACATATAATGGGAGAAAGCAAATCTTATCACAAAAATCTTGCATCTGAAGCGTGAGACTAGCAAAGTCAGACCTTAAAGGCAAGCCAAGCTTCAAAGAACTCCTTTGGAAAGTTTTCTTTACCCTCTAAGTTTATAGTGTGAGTGTATAATCTCAGGATGTGCTACTGCAAGCAGGAAAAATGGAGGCTAGAGAGAGTACACAGAGCTTGGCATTTCCATAAGAATGCTGTATCTCTATTAAAAGCATACAAGACATTTTATGTTTATTTGTTTATTCCTATAATGAAATTATTTAACAATATGTGAAAATGAATGGAAATGGAAGAAAAGCTTTCTGGAGTTAGGTGTGGAAGGGACATTCTGTGTCATAAAGTTCTAGCTTTCTTCTATCTCATGTAACCAAATAATATCATCCTGTTCTACAGACCCATTTCAGATTCCTTTTCAAGACTGGTAAAGTTTATTTCCCCTTATTATTCTTCTGAAAAGTCACATGCCTCCAAAAGTTATAAACTTTCTCTAATTTTCTGCCCATAATTATTCCTGGTTCATACTTATCCATCTGTTCATTTGTCAACATCTTTTTTAGCTTGTATACCTCCTTTACTTCCTTGGAGTTTACTTACCTGATGTATTTATATGCAGAAATCCTCTTTACTGTCACTCTTTGTTTTGTTAAGCTAAACAAGCCACAATCTTTTAATCTTCTTTTTTCTAAGACACTACAAGCAATGGTTCTACTAGCAGTATTTCAATGCTTGAACACCTGGTATTTTTCGTAGTTTTACCAAGAAGTGTTTGTTTTTCAGAAGAAACTGAAATGCCAAAACCCAAACAAGGAGGCCAAGTTCACTAATGACTTAACTAGAATGCATTTCTAAACCTGCAGATCTGTTGCTTCAAGCTACTACATTTTAGACATCAACAGGCTTTAATTTTAGTTAAAAAAAAAATGGCCATTGCAGTAATTTCTCTCTATATAGACTTAACATATACATAAATTTCATATCTATGAGCACAATTACATATACATAGATCTGTGAATGTTTAAATATGCTTACACAGCTATATATATGCATGCATATGTATGGGTAGATATATACATACACATAAGTATGAACTCTCTCATATAATTTTCAGGTTGCAAGTCATGAGGCAGGACTAGCAAGGATCTATCAAAAAGGTCAGTGCCCTGTCAGTGCTACATGCTGCTTCATAACAAGTGTCAAAGCAAAACATCATGTTGCAGCTTCTCAAGGATGACTTCTGCCAAGAAAAGGGGATGTGTTCTTTGCATGAAGATGGATCCTGGAGAGAGTAAGCCCCAGAGAGTCATGCGGAAGGTTACTCCAGTCTTCACTAAAAGGAGGTATCTAATACAGTTACCAAGCTAAAGGTCTGTAAGCTGTTAATCAGTCTGAGATTTTAGCTTAAATAATAAAGAATAAGAGAGCTGAACACACCATTAAAATGTTAGGCTTTTTTTAGTGTAGAGTATTATTGCTGTTTACAGTAACTATCATTCTCTTAGATGTTATCTGTAGTAGTCGAGGTGCAAAAAGTTCATGATGAATAAAGTTCATGATTTTTTATAAGCAACCAAAAATTTAGAGAATGCTTATGAAACTCTCCAAGTGAACAAACTGAAAACAAGTGAACCTGAACAAGTGAAAACATACATAATGTTATGCATATTAGCAGGTATGTATGTCTCTATATCTGTCTGCACTCATATACAGAGTTGCCTGGCATATTTGTGACAAATAATAACTTGATAGAACATTCTGCTTATATTAACTTGTGAACAACTCCCATTTTTATAAGTATGCTGCCTGCAGATATTTGAGAAGTAGCTTATGTGAAACATTTTAGGTCATGGACTTTTGGAAAATTCATTGCTATTTTTTCCATACAATTTTGACCATCTACAGTTGTTCCACTTCATGGAAGTGCATCATTTCTGTATGAAAGTTCTGCACAAATAAATGCTTACAGTTATCCTTGGATGGTTCTTCTATCGTTAAAAAATAAAAAGTGTTATTGAAATATTGATGCAAACATTTCTGGAAAGAGTTCTGCCATAATTATTCTTTAATTGCAGTGAACAGAACCCCTCCTATCCAGGAATATTCTTTGGAATCAAATTTAATTCACACAAATTTGAAGATCAAGAATTAAGCAGAAGAATTAAGCCGGTTTAATTTGCTGCAACAATGACATTCCATGATGTCATAGTTCAACCTCAGCTAGCAACTAAATACCACACAGCTCCTGCTTCTGAACATTATCCCTACCCTAGCTGAACCCAGGACACATGAGTATAACCAAGTATTACCTAAGTAGGCCCGGGGACACTTCACTTTTTTTAGAAGTGATCTGTTTTTTTCTGCCGGAGAATTTAGCCTATTTGTTCATACCATTTTAACACTGATGGCCTTATTTTTGGTCTAGCTTTGCTGAACAATAATGAAGAAACATTTGGACCACATGCTACAAAGGAACATACTGTTTGTCTAAGCTAATATTTCCTATACTTTCTATCCTTTCTTTTCACAGTAATCACATGAATTCTACTATTCATACAACAATGCAATATACAGTTCTTCTAGTGCAAAAGGGCTCAATTGTAAAAGCTGAGACCATGCATTGCAGCATCTTTTTATGAGGAGTAGTTAGCCTTCAAAACATGGTCAAGTTGATAGCTCTGACAACCACAGAAGCATACTTTGTTGGTAGAGTCCTGACACAGTTCTGTGTTCAAACCTGACTGTGCAATTAGCAGAGCTGAACATAAGTTGTTTATTCATACCATGGAATCACAGCATATCAGGTCAGAAGTGACCTCAAGGATTATCTGGTCCAACCTTTCATGGTACATGATCTGGACAAGATGGCCCCGCACCCTGCCCAGCTGAATCTTAAGTGTGCAATGTTGGGGAATCCACCAGAGTGTAAACCTCCAATCAGAAAATTCTCATTTTATTTTCTTTTTTTAAAAAAAAAGGTAAAAAAACTCCCTAGGTATTGACTGGCAGCTTGTTGGCTGAGTTTAGCAGGAGGGAAGACTGTGTTTAATCAGTTCTGCCCTCATTACTGTATTCACTGAAAATTGTTATAGCTGGCTGCAGGGAACAAGAGGATAATTTGTCCAGCCAAGAAAAGAAATTAAGCACTGAAACCCCCAGAATGATAACATTGCAATACGATTTTATGAGAAGATTAACCATCTCAAAAATAGGACAGAAAAATTCAGTGGGACTGAAAAGAAGCAAAACAAAGCACAAAGGGCTAGAAAAAATACTGGGGTTTATGTACCATTTCCCACTTCTGAGATCAAATCCATTGTAGAAATACCTATTATGAACTTGCATGTATATTTTGCTATAATTCTCCATATGCTTTGTATTCCTTTATGTTAACATTTACACACAGCATTCAGCACTTCATTAAAAAAAGGCATTTACAAAACAGATATTGTTTGTGCCACTTCCCGACAAGCTGAAATGCCTGAAGCACTGCACTCCATTTGGTAGACACATAATAGTGTGTTTTAAGTTTTACCTGAAATAGATATCCCAAAGATTTAAAATGCCATTGGGATCACTCTATTGTTGAAATGTGCCTTTAAGATAGAGCAATTTAAGAAGAGTCATGCCAAATAACATCAAGGATTTCCAATATAATTATAATATTAAATCATAAAAGCTGTCTTTGGATTTTTTTTATGGATCTTGGCAAAAGCAAGCCATTTCAGAGTTAAGGTTGAAACTAATTTTAAAATTTCATAGTACTACACATTCTTGCTAAGATGGCTTTGTAGAGTCCTTAGTTCTTAGAGACATGGATGTCTACAAGGGCAAAGTGATGATAAATAGGAAAGAGAGTGCCTTAAGGGCATGAGGTGGATAATAAGATTTTTTGCATGTACTTAAGTTCATACATACAAATGCAGGGTGTTTTGGCAATAAGTAATCCAGATGAGCTACCAGTAGTGATAGCTCTTAGCAGCAAAAATCAGATTCGGATACCAAATGCTCCAACATTTAAGAGTCTTCAGGTTTTATTTCTGGGGTCAGTTTAATCAGAAACAGCAAATGAGCAAAATGACAGATGGCCTGTGCTAGGGATCATAACTGAGCTCATATGAGAAAGTTTAGCTAAAAATATCTCTTTAAGGACATATTATACGGAAGAAATAGAGGAAAGACAAAGAAGGAGAGTGTTGTTAAGCTACTCTGAAGGCTGTTTGGACAGCTTTTTCTTTGCAACAGACACAGTGTTACTGCAAAACCACCTCTTTTATGAATCCTTCGATCTGTTTCTGTTTCCCTCTTTGTATGGTGTATATATATTACCTGCTGCTAAACACCTCCTAACCTCTCAGTCTTAGGTAAAGAGCTATGCCTCCATGCCCATGGGATGACCTGGTGCCCTGCCCTTCTGGACGGGACTAGCCACCCTAGCTACTTCTCCCTCCCTGTGGATGTCCATTATTAATTGTAATTAACCATTATCATTGCCCATTTTACCAGTAATTAGAGTAATGAATACTCTGAGTAGCCATCTCCAGAGTATACCTCCCCTTCACAGACCTGTCCATACGGCGCCTCAGTGAGAGTCACCAGGTTGGTCACTGAATGTGCTTGGGCAGTGGGGTCTCACAAGTCCTGGAGGCCTGCTTATCCTGTAACCACATTGATAAGCTTTTGGCCCACAGTCCAGTCAGGCTGGATGAAGTTCAATACAAATCTAATCACAGGTGAGTGTATTTTTCTGGATTATTTTTTCAGTTGAGCCAGTACCAAGACTTTTGTCAACACACTCTGATGCCCCTGTATTTACGCAAAATCCTGTGCATAGATAATTAATCATTATCACAGTGACAGAGAAGCTGTGCTAAGTATATGCACTTGCAGTCAGTTACACCATCAGTTCCTTCAACTAGACTGATCCTATTGCCAGTTCTATTGGACCATTTTGCTCTTGCCAGCTCTCTTGACAGTGATGTCTCTGTACCTGCATCATAAGCACCTAAAGCAATTCTTGACATGCTATTTATCTTATAGACCTTTGGGGCTGCTTATCTGGAGGTCTCTTGATGGACACACATTTGTCTATTTACTCATTTCTGTGAAATTTGCCTAGTTATTAATTTCTGGCATGGTTCTTCTCATATGAAAGTATTCTGGCATTTCTCTTTCTGACCAAGTCATGATACCAGCAGATGTTCATTATTCCTTCTGTGCAACACTCTCTGCCTTAACTATTTCTCTCACAAAACCTATCCCTTCCCTGCACTTTACCCTAACTTTAGCTGTAGGACATGAGATACATCAAAACTCACGACCCCAAGCATCTATTATTCCTTTGGGTCCCACATGAGTATCTTTGGACCAGATTTATTTTACAAACTGTTTT
>NW_008615475.1:0-1788 GCF_000691845.1 Merops nubicus
GATAATTATCGAAATGCCTCTGTGTTTGCCGTGGATAAGTTTAACCTTCCTGAGCTGGAATGCCACAGTTGTGGATGGTACTTAATCATATCGGTATGTTTGAATATGATTTTCATACTGTTCACTGCGGGCAGGGGGATTAGAAGTTTGTACCACAAACATGCTGCTTCGGCTCAGGTTACAGTGCCCCTGGCTGCTTCAAACCCCCACTCTGCTCCTGGCCAGGAATGAGCTGAACTTCCGCAGGCTGGGGGCAGGGCCGGAGACAAAGGCAAGATAGTATCTCTAGCTCCGGTCACCAGGCAGACAAACCGCAGAAACTGGTCTGTCGGGTTGGTAGGGGGTGGAAACGCTGGACAAGGACCCAGTGGGTCTGGAACAGAGCCAGCTAGTGGCAGTGATTCAGAAAGCGAAAAAATAATGAATGTAATGCTTAGAAAAGAGTTAAGGCATGTAAGGAGGGACTAAGGCCGTGGTGAAGAGGAATCCTTGATGAGCTGGTTGTTGTGGTGTTGCTTAACCACAGAGAGGCCAAGCAGTTGGGGTCACTGGCCAGAGATGGGGGCATTGATAAACACATTCCAAAAACAGAAGGCACCCAAAACCTCTGGGGATGGCTGCTATCAGCAATAAGATGCTGATATCCCTCAAAAGAGGATCTGGTATGGCACCCTACTAAATGGCACACCATGGAGCACGACATCAAACATTTGAGAGAGATGTCTGTGCAGGAGATAATTTATGGGGATGCCCGAGCTGTTACAGACCCCGATGAGGTACCATGCAGAAAGTCTTTGCTGAAAAAGTTTACTCAATGTGCCCCTCCTACATATGCCCAGACCTTAGGAGGAAGGATTTTGGGGAGGGAAGGTGAAGACCTCCCAATTGTCAATGAATTTGCTAATCAGCTACAGCAATTCAATGACAGTGTCTCTCACCAGGCTTGGGTCTCAGCCATAGAGAAGGTGAATCAGGACTTTAAAGGGTTGAAGGAAACAATGTCTGGTTTGAAAAAATCTGTATCTGGGTTGAAGGAATCAGTGTCCAGGCTGGAGAGGGAGAATAACACCTCTCTTCCTGAATGGACCCATGTCTCAGCTATCAGAAAGAGATACCCTTCTAGGAGACCTCAAGGCAAACAGGAGAACACACGAGGTTCTCTGTGGTGAACCCTTTCCAAGCATGGTGAGAATATGGACATATGGCATGGCCAACCCACCTTTGCTCTCCACAAAAGGGTCCAGGAATTGGAACAGGGCACGACTGGAGACAACTATTCCAGGAAAATTGCCCCAGTTTCCCAAGGAAACACTTACAGTTTGTGGAGGAATTTCTGAGGGAAAACGGGTATGACTTAGTACAGCAGTGAGCAACCCAGGCTATGAGCCTGTGTAGGGATATGGGCCAAAGGCCTTTATCTGTTAGCAGGCTGCAGCCAGAAACAAATCTGATGCTGTAGTCGGGAAATGAAATTGATGTCACAGTCGGGAAACGAAACTAAGGTCCTGATAACGGGGGCGGGGGGGAGGGAAATGGAACCGTAACCAATCAGCAAGCTTAGAGAGGCACGTGTAATATGCACGGTAAGCAATTAGCAATAACCTAAGGCGGGAACAGCTTGGAACTGTATATAAGATGGGCTATTTGGGCAAATAAAGGAGAACGATCATAACCGTATCGGTGTCACATCGTTACTCGGGTCTTGCCGCTGTCTGGGATCCCTCAACAACAGTTCACGTGCATGGTCCTCTGAACAAGATGTGAATAGGAGAGATGGTGGGGACCGGG
>NW_008615476.1:0-1595 GCF_000691845.1 Merops nubicus
CCAGCTGGTGTGGGGCTGGTCCAGCACCCCCTCAGCACAACCCCCACTCCCCCCTCACCTCTCACTGCTGCTCTCTGGGTGGCTGCAGGGCTATCTGCTGATAAGCATTCAAATTCTAATATTTATATTAGTTCAGTATTTCTCTCTTTTCCCCCTTGAGCTCCAGGGATAAGAAATCATTGAGCTGTGTGTGTTCCACTGAGTGTTTAAAGAGGTTCCTGCTGAGGCTGCAGTGCAGCAGCTTCCTGGGTCTTTTCCAGCCCTGGGGGCTTTCAAGGGCTGCTGGAAGGAGAGGGAGTATTTTTAACTTCACAGCTGTCCTGTAGTGGCAGAGATTTAGAGAACTACATACACCAGTGAAGAATTTTAGGCCACCTAAACCTGGAAGAAATAGTAGGAGACCTTAGAGTGCCTGCTGAGGGCTCTTATTTAGCCAGCCCATCTCTGGAGGTGGGTGGAGTGGTGGCAGCAGGTACCACATCTCACAAAGATGGGATGTCTAAAGTGTGTGTTGCCATTACCAAACGTTTAAAATCCTAATTCCTGTCATTAGCTCCTGACTGCCTGCAAGTGTGAGGTAGTTTTTAGTCTTTCTCAGGCTTGCTGCTCCCAGGTGCAGGTTTTTACCTCCTGTGAGAGGTGTGGCCATAGAGCACATGGAGAGGGAGCCTAGCCCCTGATCTAATTCTCTTAAAAAGCAGGAGAAGTGACAAAGCCAAGGGATAAAAGCTCCTCCCTTGGCAGAAGGCAGTGGCAAGGGGGAGGAGTTAAAGCTTCCAGTTGGCTTAGTTTGGTTTTCCTTTCCTAAGGAAGGAAAGAACTTCCCTGGTGTCCCACTTGGTCAGCCCTGGTTGTTGTTCAGGGAAGAAGCTGGTGGGGTTGTGCAGGTGTGGGGTGTGTACAGGACACCACAGAGCTGAGGGTTAAGGACTGAATCCTCTAGAAGGTTTTTTTTTGGGCTATTGGCTGCAAGGAGAAGTCAGGTGGGTGCCGTGGAGCCTCAGCAGGGGTAGAGCAGCCCTGGGACAGGCACTGTGCTGTTGGACAAGCCCAACCCTGTGCTCTGAGCTTATTTCTCTGGAGTCCAGTTTTTTTTTGCAGTGCTTGTGGAATCTTATCTTCCAATGATTGAGTTTTACTCTTTTAGCTGTTTGTATCTGAGCAGCACGCTGCCATCAAAGGCAATCCCCAGGCAGTTGGGAGGCAGGGGTGGTTTTGGCAGCTGGGTTGGGTACAGGCAGATCCAGGAGGGGGGTTGGTGCCTGGCTCTGGCTGTACGTCTGGTGCCTCTTGCACCCAGGACTGTGCATGTGTTCCCTTCCCCACTGACTGTGCCAAATGGCAGATGCACTTGGTTTAGATGAATGTAAATTCCTTCTTCTATACTCATACCCTTTTAATAACTTTTTAAAACCAACTTGTGAAGTGGGTGAGGAAGTTTTTACATTTTAAATTAATGTAAGAGATAAAATCAGGGGCTGGAGCGTGGGCAGAGAAGGGCAACGGAGCTGCTGGGGAAGGGTCTAGAGCCCAAGTGTGGGGAGGAGCAGCTGAGGGAGCTGGGGGTGCTGAGCCTGGAGCAAAGGAGGCTCAGG
>NW_008615476.1:1639-4518 GCF_000691845.1 Merops nubicus
CTGACAGGAGCCTGGAGCCAGGGGGGGGGTCGGGCTCTGCTCCCAAGGGACAAGAGGGAAACAGCCTCAAGTTGCCCTAGGGGAGGTTGAGGTTGTCCCTGAGGAACAATTTCTGCCCCTGGAGGGTTGCCCAGGGCTGTGCTCACAGCCCAGCTGTGACAGGCAGAGCAGGGTGGGGGGGAAGCTCCTGGGGGGATTGCTCTGTTGGAGGGTGAATTGGTAGCAGGGGATGGACAAAGAGGGGTGATGGCAGACCCTGGACATGGTGTGACCTCTGGTGGGGTGGGCTGGGAGGAGTCCTGGTGCTGGGTGTGTGCCTGGTGTTTGGCCAGCCCAGGGGCCCACTGGTGTCCTGCCAGTGTCTGTGTAGGCACCTTCCCCTGCCCTGGTCCCTGCCCCACACTGCTCCTGCCCCAGCCCCTCACTGGGTGAGCAGGGAAAGGGCAGGAGTGCACCCCAGACCACCTCCTGATGATGTCTCGGGGTGAAGAGGAGTCCAGAGCTCTCCCTCGTGCTCCAGCAGCCAGCTCTGGGCAGGAAGGGGGCTGGGGGTTCACACTGGGAAGGCTGGGGAGCCCAGGAACGCCCCCAGGGCTCTGAAGGGGGGCTGCCCAACTCACGGGGAGAGGGGAGCTCTGAGCAGCTGCTCACTGCTTGAAAATCACAGGTTAATATTTCCTTTATCTACCTCTAATACTGCTTTGCTTTAAGGAACCAATTTAACTGCTCAGTTTGCTCCTGCTTGCAGGCTCCTGGTACATTTTATGTGTAGATGTTACATCTAACTTCAACCTCCCTATCAGCAGGGCAGGCTGTAAAACACCAAACATTTCTGTTCCTCAGGCTGTGGGGCAATAAGGAAAAATTGGCCTTTGTGATGGTTCTCTGGATGTTGAAGAAAAGTGGTTTTGTTTTCTGGGTGCTTTGTGTCCTGACCCCTCTGGGTCCCCTCTGGATCCTGTCGTGTGCTGGCAAACAGACCTGGCTGTGCAGTGGGTTTAAGCACAGTGTTGTCCTTGGTAGCTTGCAGGCTTCCTGTTCCCTAGGCTTAGCAGTTAAAAATGAGTTTATGTGGCTGTGGACCTGAGGGAATACCTCACAGTGCTGTTTGAAAGCTCTCTTTGGTTTAGTGACAGAAACTTCACCAGCAGTAGGCTGTGAACTTCCAGCTCCTGCTGCCATCTCCCTGACCCCCCCTCAGCCCTGCCCTGGGCTGGGTGTGCTCCAGGGCAGGGATTTCCTCCTGCCTGGGCACTGGGCAGAGTCCCACACGTGGGCTGACAGCTCGTTGTGTGTGTTACACTAGTTGAGGTGCTTTGGAACTCCACCTGGATTTGAATCTTCTCTTTTGTCTTGAGGTAAATCCAGAGCTTCCCTTTAAAGGGGCACGGAGAGCTTGTGAAGGTTGTGTTGCTCCTCTGGCTGTAGGCACCAAAATAACATTACACAGTATTTTTAATACTTCTGTGCACAGCTCCTTATGCTTGTTACTTACCCCATACACTGATGGGACCAAAGGTTGAAATTTAAACTGGGAGGATGGTCAGAAATGGTTAAAATATGAGTTAAAGGATGTTGCCACTCTATTGGCCTAAATATAAAAGGCTCCTCTTTTGTCTTCCTGGGTTTTGGTCCAATTACCTTAGATGTGTCCCCCTGAGGTGACTTCTAGATCTTCCTTCCTAGCAGGAGGCACAGGGGAAGGAAGGAATTCTCTTAATCAGACCCATCCATTTGTGTTTGACTGCTGATGAAAGGGGGGTTGGAATATGAACCAGGAGAGGAGGGAGAAATGAGCCCAGCAGCAGCAGGGGCTTGGGCAGACAGCCTGGGAGATGGGGAGAGGAAACAAATCTCTGGGGGGGTGTTGTTCAAATTTTTCTTGAAGAAATAGTAAAAATACTTCACCATAATTCTCCTGAAATCCATATAAGATGAATAAATTTTAGCACTTTGATATCATAAATTTGTTTTTATACTTTCACAAAGGGTTTGTGACAATTTAGAAGGTGTTATTTGTTATTTAAATCAAATGCCAGTTGAAGCCATGCAAGTTCAGAAGCCCAAACCAAGTGACTGAAGGGCTGAAGCAGATGGGACAGTGAGAGGTTTCTCTGCAGGCACAGGTAGTCCCTGGATTTTTATTCAGCATCTTGGTCTCAGTAACAGGTTCACTCAAAGATTTCGGCGATAATGAGCTGGCACGGGGTGAGAGCTGTTCTTGGAACCACCCCTGAAGAGGTTTTCTTCTCACTAGGAAACTGGCAGAAAGTCACTGAGCTCCCTTAGCATGAATTGGGTACATCTCAGATCAACACGTGCCCCAGACTGGGATTCTGATTTTTAGTTTTTAATTACAAATTATTTCTGTACATAAACAGGTATAAGCAGAATTTTACCCTCACAACTGCAGACACCTTTTCAATGATAGCAAATATTTCAGCTGGTTAAGTGCAGCATCAAGAATCTTAAAAAAACTCAAATCTAATAATTTCTAAATTAATTTGTATAAATTAAGTTGTATTTCTCTGTTCTTCTGTTTGGCTGAAGAGGCTCAGTGCAAACCAGGGTCTGGAAAGGGTTATCAGGGGATAATTTCCTTTGGAGCACATCTTACCAGTGGAAATACAAAATAAACCAAAATTGACTATAAAGCTAAAAAAAAAATTTAATCCTGAGGATTGGAAAAGAATTCCAGGGTCATCCTGTCCAGCCACCAACCCAGCACTCCCATGGGCACTAAACCATGGCCCAGGAGCCACATCTACACAGTTTTGGAACCCCTCCAGGGCTGGGGACTCCATCCCCTCCCTGGGCAGCCTGGGCCAAGGCCTCACCACTCTGACAGGAGAGAAATTCTGCCTCAGATACAAACAAAA
>NW_008615476.1:4695-8868 GCF_000691845.1 Merops nubicus
CCCTTCCCCAGCAGCTCCGTTGCCCTTCTCTGGCCACGCTCCAGCCCCTCAAGGTCCTGCTGGGAGGGAGGGGCCCAAAATTTAGGTTTCTCATCTGTGCCATAGGAAGTCCCTCTGGCAGCAGCTAGAAGAGCAGCAGTGGGGCTGGTGAGCTGGTGTCTGGAGCAGTGCAGGAGCACAGGGAGCTGCAGCCTCTGCCTGTTTCCCTGGCTGCTCTTCAGGCCATTCCCTGCAGCTGATGAGCTCCAAGAAGAGGAATCCTCCTAAGGTGGGTCCTGTAGTGTTGGCCTGGAGAGCTGCAGGGACTGCCTGGCTGGTGGGTCTGTGCTGGAGCTGCAGCTGTGCTCAGGAGCCACAGGAACAGCCCCTCCAGAGCCAGCAGTGGTGGGACCAGTCAGAGCAAGCCCAGGGGAAAACACTCAGGAGGTTTCACTTTGTATTTGTGTCGTTGCTTTTGATCCAGCCAGGCGGCGATAGATATACACAGACATAGAGAAGGGGTGCACGTGTTGTGGAGGTGGGAGAGGGCTTTGAAGGTAAGGAAAGGCAGAACTGAGCAACAAGAGTGGAATATAAACAGGAAAAGGAGGGAAAAAAAAATGGAGGAGGAAGAGAAATGTTTGAGTTCATGGTGGTGCTGAAGGTATTTCAGCTGGGGACTGACTGCAGAACTCTCCATGTTTCTTAGCATGGAATTTCTGAGTTAGCTCCTGTGTCAGCCCTGGCATGGAGGTCACTCCTGAAGCTGTGTCAGGGTGGCTGTGGAAGGAGGGAGGTGAGTGGCTCAAGGGGAGTGTTCAACTTCTTGCAGCATCAAACATACTCAACTCATTTTGCCAGGTGCTGTATCTTGCACCATTTTTGGGCTTTTAGCTGAATGTTACTTTGCAACAAGTATATACAAATCCTTTAGCATGTAATGATTCTTTTTCCTAATATTCTGTAATAATAATTCAGTTAATCTTTTAATAATCTTTTACTGCAGTGCAGATAGTTCCTTGCTGATTCTCAACATTATGGATTTAAATAATCCCAGAACCCCAGCGTGGTGGGGCTGGGAGGGACCTCTGGGGATCATCCCATCCCAGCCCTGCTCCAGCAGAGTGCCCAGGGTGGTGTCCAGATGGGGTTTGAGAGTCTCCAGAGAAGGAATCTGATAAATAAGATGATAAATAATAGGCCTCTTGAACCAAAATCTCTCATGGGGCTGGAGGCCAGTCTTCCCATTACAGTAAAAAACAAAAAACAAAATCCTTTCTTCTACATGCACACACTTTTATGTGTAAGTAAAAATAAATTGCCATTGTAGTGCCAATTAACTTTCAGCACCCTCAGCCTGTCCCCAGAGCCAGCCCTGGGCTGCCCTCAGGGTGAGGAGCTCCCTGACCTCCCCAGCACAGGATTTCAGATTTACCTTCTAGAAGCTGCTGCCTCTGACACTGAGGCAGAACCTGCTCTGTGAACCCAGCCCTGTGCTTCAAGTTCAAGCCCTGCTCAGTCTCTGCAGGGAGGAAATTCTGTGTTTCCCTGAGTCAGGCTTGAGCAGAGCTCTTGGCTGCTCTCTTTCAAAGGTTTCTGCACTGGTGCCTTAAGTGGTGAGTATAAATTTAGCTGTCAGAGCAAGGACTGATGTGAAGACCAAAACCTATGGAACTAACCTTTAATTTCCACACTTACCAGAATCTGTGAAACTTTCCAGCCAGGAGAGATTGGCTCTGGCACACAAATCCAGCTGCCCTGGCTTTAAACAGCCTCTAAAGAAAGTTGCAGTAGGTTGAACCTGCTCTTAGTCCTTTTTTTTTGTTGTTGTTTTTTTAAGTAAAGCAAGAGCTGCAGTAACACAAGTGTCCCCTCTGGGTTGCTAAAGGGAACAACAAGGTTTTTGGGGAAGAAATACCCATGGAAATCACCCAGAACAGAGCCAGTGTCAGCTCACCACGAGTGGAAGCAGAGGAAGCTGTTTGGTGGCCCTGCTTTGGGTAGAAACTTCTGCCTCTGGAACCTCTCTCAGCTCTTGGGGTTTCCCCTCTGCAGCGACTGCTGGGGGTACAGAGGGGCTGTAGCCAGGCATAGTTCTTTAAGAGCTGGAAGTTTCAGCCTTTGGTGGAATTGTTTTATCTAAAGGCATGAAATTCAGGTGTTATTCTACAGTTGTTTGTGTGTGCCCCAGTTCTGTGTGTTGGGGAAATGGGGGAGTTTCTCTCAGCACCTGAAGCAGGCTGTGGAGCCCTGATCCTCCTCCTGATTCAGGGGTATTGAGTTTGTGTCTGCTCAGCAGCAACAGAGGAAATAGGTGAAAAATGTGTGATATAAATCAAACCTATCTGTGAAAGCATCAGACCAATGTTCAGTCAGGCTCTGACAAAAAAGCAATTAATAAATACTCTTAGAACATTAAAAACATGTAACATTACTAATGATATATATATGTTTAAAAAGACAATGTTGCTGTTGCTGCTGTATAAAGCAGTGCTGTGCCTAGATCCTCAAAACTTCCTTCTCTTTCTCCTTCATCTCTGGAAGCAAATGGTGGAGCCAGAAAAGGGTTGGTAGAAAATTATTAACATCAGTGCTAAGTGTGAGTGATTTCTGTGCAAGAAATGGCTGGGGTCCAGATTCCTGGGCCTGGAGAAGAATGGTTTGAGTTGGAAGGGAGCTTCAAGATCATCCAGGTCCAACCCCCTGCCATGGACACCTCCCACCAGACCAGGTTGCTCCAAGTCCCATCCAGCCTGGGCTTGAACACCTCCAGGGATGGAGCATCCACAGCTTCCCTGGGCAACGTCCCAGCACCTCATCACCCCCAGAGTGCAGAGCTGCCTCCTAATTTCTAATCTACATCTCCCCTCTTCCAGTTTAAGCCATTCCCCCTTGTCCTGTCACTACCAGCCCTTGTAGAAGTCCCTCCCCAGGTTTCTCATAGGCCCCCTTCAGCTGCTGGAAGGCCCCAAGGTCTCCCCAGAGCCTTCTCCATGCTGAACATCCCCAACTCTCAGCCCGATGGCCAGGGATGGTTTCTCTAGTCTGACACAGAAATGGGTGGAGGCAGGAGGAAGCACAAAATGGAGCTGGCTGGTAAGGAGTCTGACAGAAGCAGAAGATGAGGAGCATACTTTTGGTCTGACACCATCTGCTCGTTCTTCTGCTGGTGTAAAACAAACACAACCCCCACCCCTACCAATGCTCAGCAGTGCAGGGTGGAATTTTACAGGTCTCTCCATCACACAGCACCACAGAGGAGACAGGACTCAGCTCTACAGTTTGAAGCCTGACCTTTAAAGCGAAATCCAGACAAATTATTTTCAGAATAACTAAAGCAAAACATCTCTGAACCTCATGAGAAATGCTTGGAGAGTTTGCTGTGAAATTCAGAGGTTTCAGATTTCTAGTTTTATACCAATGGCAAGTACTGTCTAGATCTCCAGCTGCTTGGCTCTCAGGAAGTCCTCTGGTGGCAAGGGAGACTTTTCATGCTGCAGGGACCCTTTGGGGACTCTCTTTTCTGGGTGGTGGTTCTGGGGCTCAGTGGCTCTTCAGAGTGGGAAAAGGAATAAAGCAGATTCTTTGCTTGTGCACTGCTGATCCCAAGCCTTGGGACCTTACTGTGCAGGCTCCTCGGGTGGGCTGCCCCTGGAGGCTCTGGCAGGGCAGCAGCAGGGTCCATGGGGCAGAGAGGAGGAGCAGTGAGCCCTGCTCTGCAGAGAGGGCTGTGCTGCCTCAGGCCAGGGGGTGCTGGGCTGGCTGGGGCTGGGGCTGGGGTGTTCTGCCCCGTGGCCAGACCCACAGAGAGCTGCCAGCCTGGTGGCTGTGCTGCTCCCCTCTGCAGTTCATCCCTGCTTGAGGAAATGCTGACTTTGGGGTTTATCCTTCCCCATTCAGCCTCAGCCCAAGGCACAGGGTTCAGTGCTGGGTGCTGGGGGAGCTCTGCTGGAACCCCCTCCTGGGGCACCCCCAGAGCCCACCTCAGTTCTGCCTGGGCCCCTCAGCAGCAGCTCCAGGCTCTGGGGGTGTTTGCTCCTCTGGGCAGCATGGAGCTGCCTGTGCTCCTCTCCTTCTGCTCTGCCCCAGGGAGGCCACCCCTGGAGTCCTGGGGCCAGTGCTGGGCTCCCCAGTCCCAGAGAGACCAGGAGCTGCTGGAGAGAGTCCACCAGAGGCTGGGGACCTGCCGGGGGG
>NW_008615476.1:9259-9742 GCF_000691845.1 Merops nubicus
CTGTGAAGTCTTGGCACTGCACTTTTGGAACTTGAAATTAAGTTCTTGGGAAGTTTTCCTGCATGCTCCCCCCATCCTTTTATGCTTCCCTGCACACCTCCATGGGGTTCCTTTTGGAGACACAATACTGTATTGTGAGCTGGATTTGGCCCAGTTGTGTGCTCTTCTTCTTGTAGTAGAACTTTGCAATGAAATAATTCAGGCTCTTAAGCATCACCCAAGTATGTTTCTTCTTCTGAGTCCCTCCTCAGCAGTTCACCTGAGCTGGTTTTACTGCTCAGGTCTGACAGGCTGGCTCTGTGGGTGCTCAGAGCTGTGGGCACTGCCCTGGTGCTCCTTGCCTTTCTTGAAGGGAGGAACTTCAGTCACAACAAGCAACTTTCCAGGGAAGAGCTGGGGCAGAGGGGCTGGAAAGTGCCCCAGGGAAAGGCCCTGGGGGGTTGGTGGACAGGGGCTGGAGGGGGGGAAGAGTGTGCACAGGGG
>NW_008615476.1:10132-14953 GCF_000691845.1 Merops nubicus
GTTGTCCCTGAGGAACAATTTCTTGCCCTGGAGGGTTGCCCAGGGCTGTGCCAGGCTGCCCAGGGCAGTGGTGGAGTCCCCAGCTTCAGGGGCTCAGCTGCCCCTGGGCAGCTCTCTGTGCCTGGCAGAGGAACTCTCTGCACCCAGAGGGCTCTTTACCTGGTGCTGCTGTGCTTGTGTCAGCTCCCAGCTCTGCAGGTGTGAGATTGGGAAGTGAAAGGTTCAGAATTTGGGATTCCTGTGCTGTGCAGCACTCCCCAAAGAGCTGAGGAGTCTCTGGTGTCTCCCTGTGGAGTGCAGTCGTGGTGAAGAGTTCTCTGTCTCTCTGCTGCTCTTTTCATTTCCCCAGTATCACCAAAGTGCTTCAGTGGAGGGATGAAATAATGTTGTTCACAGCGAGTTGCTCTTGTACCAGAAATTCTAGCACAAACTGTATTTGCCTTTTTTGTCTTCAGAATGATTGAGGAGAGTGGGAAGAGGAGGAGGACAATGGCAGAGAAGAGGCAGCTGTTCATGGAAATGAGTAAGTAAGAAATCTGAAGACATAATGTCATCTACCCTCTCCCAAGAGCTTTGCTTTGGTAGTTCTGCCAGCTCATTTCCATCTCATTTCCCCAAGAGCATTGCCTCATGTGGTGAAAGGCAGCCTGGGGGCTGGTCAGGGGGAGACAGGAGGTGGGTCAGGCTGCTGAGGTCACTCCCTCCTAGGTTTTGTGAAGCTCCTTTTGTAAGGAACATTCAGATTTCTCATGTATGGCAATAAGTAAAGCTTGTGGGCAAGTATTGAATTGGGTAACAAGCAGACAGATTACCTTGTATCTTAAAAAAATACTCAAAGATGACAGGGCAGTGTTGGTGTGGCTCAGGAGAGAGGCTGAGGGGCCTGGGTGGGGTCTGTGCCAGGGCTGTGACTGGCACTGGCACCCAAAGGCCTGGCAGGGGGGGGTCTGCACCCCAGGGCTGTGGCTGTTCTGCCCTGCCCTGCAGGAGCACAGGACACACAACGTTCCTCTGTCAGGAACTCCAGCTCTGGGCTGAGGGAGGTCAGGCTCAGAGCTTCAGGTCGTTCTGCTGGAGGAATTCCAGAGCAGCTTTCTTCCTCTGCCTGTAAGCACCTCACAGGGTCAGTGCCTTTCCTCCAGCTGCAGTCCTGCCTGGGTAGTGCTGCTCCCAGGGCTGACCTCTCATGGCATCTCCTGCCCTCACCTTTGAGCTGCTGGCACCTCCCCTTTGACATGCCCAGCACGTGGCATGAGCTAGTGCCCCTGGTCTCCCCACTGTGCCCCTCACCCCTGTCCTGCTCTGCTGGGGCTTTCTGGAGCAGAGGTGACAGTCGTGCCTGGTGGCCTGGGTGAAATCCCACCAGACCCTCTTGAAGTGACACTGGTAGTTCTGCAGGGGACATGCTTTGCCTGGTGCATCAGTGTTACCTTTGTCTCACTGCTTTGAAGCTGTCATCCTCTCATCATGGAGTTTTCCTTTTCTAGGTGAGCTTCCTGCACAGAATGGCTGTGCAGTGAGTGAAGCTGATGCTTCCAGTCACCATTTCTTGTTGGTCCACTTACTGGTTTGCTGAAGTGTCCAGATAATTGCTGGTGTGAGGCAAGAGCAGACCTTGGAGCCACACTGGACGTGCTGGCCAAGGATGTGTGTGGGTCTGTCTGACAGGCAAGAGTTGTGTGTGAGCTGTTCTCATCTCTCTGGACTGCAGAACACACCCAGGGTTTACCTGTGGAAGGGTGCCCAGATGTTTCTCAGCCCCGTGGCAGGGTACAAGGCAGTGGGCACAGCCTGAAACACAGCAAATTCTGCCTGAATGTGAGGAAAACCATCTTTCCTGTGGGGGTGGCTGAGCACTGGGAGAGGCTGGTGTGGAGTCTCCATCCTTGCAGCCACTCAGAACTCGACTGGACACAGTCTTGACCCTGCTTGACTGGATGTTCTCCAGCAGCCCCCTCCAGCCTCAGCTCTCCTGTGGCCCTGAGCTGTGTGGATTGCCTGGCAGCCACATCCCATTTTCTCTGCAGCTAGTTCAGAAGAGTGCCCTTGTTTAAGCTTTTGTGGTAATGTGACACAGGAAGGCAAGAACAGAAAGTAGCTGACTCGTTGGGTTTGCCTGGAGCTGGTAAATGACCTTTTATGTGCATGACCCAGCCTAGAGGACTGTGTTTAGCTCTGCAGCCCCCAGCACAAGGACAGAGACCTGTTGGAGCAGATCCAGAGGAGACCATGAAGATGATCTGGAACCCCTCTGCTGGGAGGCCAGTTCGTCCATCCTGGAGAGGAGAAGTCTCCAGGGACACCTTCTGATGTCCTGCCAGTAGCTGAAGGGGGCCTACAAGAAACCTGAGGAGGGACTTTCTACAAGGACTTGTAGTGCCAGGATGAGGGGGAATGGCTTAAACTGGAAGAGGGGAGATTTAGAAATGAGGAAGAAATTCTTCCCTGTGAGGGTGCTGAGCCCCTGGCCCAGGCTGCCCAGGGAAGCTGTGGATGCTCCATCCCTGGAGCTGTTCAAGACCAGTTTGGATGGGGCTTGGAGCAACCTGCTCTAGTGGGAGGTGTCCCTGCCCATGGCAGGGGGTTGGAACTGTTGGAACTGGGTGATTTTGAAGGTCCCTTCCAACCCAAACCCTTCTGTGGTTTGGGTTTCAGTTTGTGAAGACTCACAGTCTGTGGCAGTGCTCTCTGTGCTTTGAAAGACAGAAGCATGCAACCAGATGGAGAGTTTTGGAAGAAGATTGCACAGAACATGCACAACAAGCTGTTTTGTGGTAGGGTCTGAGTCCTCCAGCCTGTCACCTGGCTGAGCACTGCCCTGCAGCACATCAGAGCCTGGTTTCCTCCAGCTGCTCCTGTGGGACTGTCTGCTCTGCAGGAGCTGGCTGGGCCAGGCTGTCCAGCAGGAGGCTCCTCAGGCACTGCTCCAGTGCCACTCCTGGGTAAGTGTCATGGGGCTGCTCAGAGCAGGACACTGGTCACTCTCCTCACTGGCCTTCTGAGGGTGTCCTCACCTCATGTCTTACCTCAGTGCTGAGGAGAAATCATCCTCACGTGTCCCTCGCAGGACCCAGGGCTCTGAGGACAAGCAGATACTTTGGTGGTGTTTTTGGTGTTTTACAATGGTAGCAAAATGTCTAAAAGAGCAGAATCCCTGTTTAAATCTGCAGCTGTCAGTCTGGGGGCATCCACACAGGTCATCAGAGACATCTGCAGGTTGCTTGAGGGCTTCAGAAGGTAGGAGGGAATCAGTTACCACCTTGGAGCAAGAGCCCCCCAGTGCAGCAATCAGAGACCTCTGGAAGGATGTGGCTTTAGGTTTTTGCTTTGCAGTGTCTCTTAGAAATGTGGATTCTGTAAGGCAGAGTCATCCCCAGTTATCCCAGTTCTGTACTGGGATAACTGGGTTTTGAGGAAGGTCTGGAGGGCTGCAGCAGCTCCCACTTCTCTGCAGCCCCACGGGAGTGCCAGAGGCACCCACCCCCCTGGGCACCCACCCCCCTGGGCACCCAGCCCACTGCCCAGGTGCTACCAGGCTCCTTCAGACTGCCCCCGAGGGCTGGGTGGGCTGGAGTGTGAGCCCCCAAAGGGCATTTTGAGGTGTGATTAGTGGGATCTTTCAAGGCTCCAGCTGTTGGCTGCTTCCAGGTTCAAGTGATCAGTAGTGGCCTTCAAACCACTCTGGTTTCTCCTCCCCCCCCATGTTTATCCCCTCGTTTGGTCAGTGCAGGAGGTGCCCAGGGCTGCCTGGCACAGGGCTGGCAGAGTCCTGGGGTGGCTCAGGGCTGTGGCTCAGTAGCTGCTGGAGCTGGGGGATGTGGTGCAGACTGACAGATCTGCTCTGACGTGGTGTTGGAAGGTCTAACACTGACACAGCTTGAAGGGGGAGGCTCTTGGTGAAGATAAGAATTTTTTTCTGCTTCTGACCTGATTCAGCTCTGTCTGGGAGAACAAAGCTCCTTCCTGGGGGGGCTGCAATGCAGATGGTACAGGAACCAACCACCCCTTTCCTGTACCTGTCTTCCAACAGCAGCACAGATCCTCTTCCTTACACACCCCACTGTTTTTCCTTCCTCTTAAGGTGCTCAGATCAGCCTCAAACTTCAGTCACTTTACCACAGGCTGCTGAAAACGCCTCTGCCACGAGACACCTCCTGAAACCCTCTGTCATGTCCACCTGACGTGCCTGTGCAGAACCACTCCTGACCTCCCTCCTGCAGGCAACCCCAGTGCTGCAGAGGACAGGAGAACATCTCCTTTTCTTTCTTCCTAGGAGCACAGGATTTTGATGTCATCAGACTTTCAACCTACCGCACAGCCTGTAAGCTGCGCTTCGTGCAGAAGAGGTGTAACCGTGAGTGCCACTTCCTCCTCCTCTCCAAAATCTTCTCATGCCTCTTCTTTCAAACGTTCTACCCCTCTGAATTTTTGGTATAGCCAGAGTGAGCAAACGTGTGGTCAGTGATAGTTGTTACCTGAACTAAACAGAGATTAAACACAGTCAAACAGAGGCAGCCGCCTTTGTCCAGTGCTCTGTAACATCTTCACTTTTCTTCTTCACTGTTTCAAAAATTGAAGATTCATGGCCCAGCCTGACACCCTTCAGTTGCCCCAAGTGGGGGATGCAGCTGGCCACCAGCTGTCTGAGCTCCTGGTCCATCCCAGTGTACAGCCAAGCACCCAGCAGCGAGGCAGAGCTGGGGGTTTGGTGAAGCAAATGCTCTCGTTGGCATGGGGGTGTCTGGGTGTGAAATGTGGCCACTGTGAGGAGCTTGGTATGTTCAGGCTGCCCAAAGAAGGGCAACAAAGGTGCTGGGGAAG
>NW_008615477.1:0-9310 GCF_000691845.1 Merops nubicus
ATTCTAGGATTCTAGGATTCTAGGATCAGCCAGCAGCTCTCCCATGACATGCATCAATACTGATGGCCCAGAGAGCCAGTTCAGCATTTGTCTATGTATGCATGCAAAAATATGCATACTATGTGGTCTGGTAGGCATGTACCAGGTGCCTACACACCCATCTACACAGGTAGCTATAGACATTCACAGCACTGCATCCCATCAGCTCAAGTTCAACCTCACAGAGTAGCCACTGCTTCTCTCTTGCTTTCCTCCCAGTTTTAAGGGAATCCCTACTTGGCTCCACTTTATTTTCTGCAGTCCTGTTAGCATGCATGACAGCAGCCTCCAGGTGACCTCTTGCACCACAGCAGAGGTCCACCAGCCCTCTTCCCTGCTCACAGCTGAATGTGGTTGTCTGGAGGGAGGAGCACGAGCAGAACAATAGTTTCAACTTTACACGTTACCAGTCTCCAGCAACCTCTGGTTCAGGGGCTATTGGAGTCAGATGTGGGCTATATGAAACTTTAAAGGGATTTCTCTCCCGTGAGCCAGTCCAGTCACTGTAATTTTTTAGCAGCTACAGTCCTGCAGCAAGGATTTCTACAGGTTAGTTACAGATATGACACTCTGGTTTGGACATGTCCAACAGCATTACCTGCCTGTGACTCTATACCAAGATTACTGCCAATATCCTCCTACAGCAATTTAATTCTCTAAAAGGAGCAAAACCATCTCCAAATTTGTATATGCTCTAAATTCATGCCCAACTGTATATGTGGCATAAGAAGGACATGTTATGCAGGAAGGGCTGTTTTCTCAACAGCTGCATTTTTAACAAGATAATTTTTTTTATATAGATATATGTACACTAAGCTCAAACATAAGCTTCAATGCTAATCTTTGCTGTAGAAAACAAGGTCATGTTAAAGCACGTCAACTCTAACCTGCCTATGATGTTTAATATTGGAGCCCTTGGAGAAGATTTCCTTTTCCCCTTACTCAGTTTAATTTCCTCCTCTATTTAACCTCTTGTAGAACACTGTTTATTCACAATCAAAATACAATAGCTCAACTTCATACTATTAATGTTTTATTTTGTTTCAATTTTTATTTTGCTCCGAATCCAATCCTACTTTGATTGCCAATTGTTTTATGAACTTAAAAGCAAGTGACACTTTCAAGGTTTTTTTTCACGTTTCCTATTTTCAGCTGTAAATCTTTCTTGCATGTTTATGTGAACACTCCAAGATCATAATGGTAGGTATGAAAAGATTTTGTTTTTCTTATTTGTTTTTCAGGCATACAAAAAGCCTTCTGCAGAAACTACAATTACAACCTCTATTGTTCAGAAGCATGTACTTAAAAGAAACACAAGACAGGCACTGGTTTAATTGCTACTAGAGATATTCCCGACAAACTGATTTCTGTGGAGTGCAGCCCCAGACTGAAACAAACAAAAAAAATATTATTTATTTTAACTTACCACAAAGAAATTAAAAAAAAAAAAAACCAAACATGACAAAGTAAAGTTTTGAGTGGGTAACAGATGCAAAATCACAATGTTTTAAATGCTAGTATACCGAAGAGCCTTCCATCTCCATCTGACTAAAACAATGCAATTCTCACATACGTTGCTACTTATTTTTAACAGCATAATTTCAGTGCAATACCCAAGTGACAAGAACAATCAAGCTTGATTTCTTTGTGCAATTATAAAGAACTTTAGAGTGTTCAATCAATCAAACTAGTTGATTCTCCAAACCCCAACTAAATGGAAAGAGACATCATTGGATTATACAACAATGGTTTGTCCCATTGTTTTGGCAAAGGGGGAACAAATTTAATGTGTTTTTTTTTTTTTTTTAGTGTAGTTTTTCTGAACTAAATTATTTAAAAGATTAGCTGGTGCCTAATTATGAATAAAAAATACTTAATGAACACTTACCTGCCACATTGAGGTGTTGTGAAGATTAATTAGGTAAAGTTTATAAAATGCTTTGAAGATTAAAAACACCACTCAATTATAATTGGATAAAGTATGAAAGGATACTAAGCACTAAAGAAGCATGGCAATAGCCTAAAAACTCCTGTTTGTGTTAGATAAGTTCTCCTTTGTGTAAGCTGTGCCACTGGGTAGCTAATACAGATGCACTCTATGACCTAAATTTAGGGTTTATAACAATATAGCTTACTTCACTAACTTGCCACTGCATTGACCAGTTGCAAGCCCAAGTAAACATGTAGGCTGAAACACTCAACTGCTTGGGATTTCTCCTAGGGAGTGTTAATCAAAGGTCCACTGTCAAGGGCACTGCTTAAAGACATAAGAGGGAGGCAGGATCTGTAGGGAGAGAGACTATTTCTCATTAGACCTACCAATATATCCAGAAACAAACGGCTGGACTTTGGGCACACATGTGTTCTCCAGTGTCCCTGGCAATGTAACTTATTTTTCTTCCTGCTGCATAGCTTCCATTTGGAGTGAGAAAGGCTGATGTATTTTGCATGCCACAGCGATGGTGCTGCTGTGCAGCCTGTGGTAGGTAGATCACCTGGAGATCCTCACCACTGGCTTCCCAGCAGCTGGGCTCCTGCCTATAAGAGACTTGCAGAGCTTACTCTTCTGTGGAGACAGCTGTATAACTCCTTTTCTTCATTTTGGAAATGCTGCTGAATTATGGTGTGAGATTCCCCCAGCTTTGTGCTATTCTTAGAGCAGCAATGGCTGTAGTTACTGCAGGTAAATGCTGGATCTTAAATGCCAATCATTTACTACCTCATATTCAATTCTATAGTTACTCTCCCAAATGACTGCTGCAAAATGTATGCTAATTATGCCACAGATGGGACTTGAAAGTTTTGGCTCTTTGAAGTCTCTAGATTTTTCTTTCCTAAATAGTTTTGGGTTTGGGTTTTTTTTTGTTTGTTTGTTTGGTTTGGGTTTTTTTTGTGTGTGTTTTTGTGTTTGGTTTGGTTTGGGTTTTTTTTGTGAGGTGTTTGTTTTGTGTTGTGGATTTTTTGGTTGGTTGGTTTGGTTTGGTTGGTTTGTGTTTGTTTTTTTTGTTTGTTTTTTTTTTTTCCCCCCTATTCTTATCTCTACCACTGGTTGAATATCTGAATATACACTTGCCCTTGCCTTCCCAGAATGGGGCAACTTGCCTGACTCGGATAGACAGCATGTAGCTCAAAGCAGAAAATAGATGCAAGTATGTCATAAAGCTGCCAGGAAAACTGAGAATCTTCCCTGGCCAGCCTGCAATACTGTATTGCAGTTTGTTACAACAACTTGCTGTCTCACTCTGACTTTTCCTGAGAGCAAAATCAGTCAAAAAGGTTCATTAGTGCTTGTAATTTGTGCACACTACATCATAAACTATGTTCCTCAAACAATCTCAGTGCAAGATTTGCCAGAACAAATCCGGGGTGCTGCAGATCACAGCAAGGGGTTATCAGGAAGCCTGCACACCACACTGGCAGCTGATGTCAGTGATGCTAATCCACACTTTCTCAAGCCTTGAAATGGCTCACGGACTTCTGGCAAGGATAAATACAAAGAGGGAGAAAATCACCATTCTCTTATTTCAGCAGGTTTTTTTCCTCCACGTTAGCTTTTACATAGGGAACACATTTTGTCTTTTTTCACATCCAGAATGCTCTTGCATCTGTCTGTTTATCTACATGGCTCACAGCACAGCAGATAGATGGATGTCTCGTTAATGAATTTATCTTTTCAGCACTGCTGCAAGGCAGGGAAGTACTAATACCATCTCAGCCACCTCTACTGCTGGTTTAGAGATAAGGAAGCGAGGTACAGAAAGAGTAAGTGAGTTGTCCAAGGTCAGGCAGCAGCCAGGGAAACTGAGGCATCTCATGTGCCTGACCAGAGCAAAAGCAGCGGCCACACTCCAAATAGAGCAGTGCTGATGTACTGGAACACTTACACTGCTAACTGCAGAAACACATGCATGCAAGAGCTTATTTTGAGCAGCAAAAGGTCATCTATAGAAAATTGTTAGAAACTCTTTCTAGTTTGTTCAGCCAAGGGTGCAAATGATCCTTGAGACATGGGCATTTGCAGGAGCTCGAGTCACCTCAAGCTTTCTGCAAGCTTGCACACACCAGCTGAGCTCGAGCTAATTCATCTCTTCAGCTCTGTGCCCCCCTAACATAATTCTTCCTTGCCTGTGGGGTTCAAAACACTTGTGAGGTACACTCACAACTATCTGCATTCTTAGGCAGTTTGAAAAATAATGATTCACTCCAGCAATCTTTACTCACGTAAGCAGAAGCACTGAAGTTACCAGCAGTTACCTGGAGCAAGTATCTCATCAAGAAGATAACACGAGCATGAAGCAGAGACCACTGAGCTCCAGTTGCTGTCGTACTCACTGCACCCATCCTTCCCTTGCATGCAGTACTTCTCTGGATGATGTTTGCTCCACTCTTCTGTGTCATTACAAGTGTAGGTTCATAAACATGCATTGGAAACTTGCTACTTCACATCAGTCCTCACTCTGCAGGTCAGAAGTCCACCAAGAAACAACCAGCTCCTGACATCTGCATTTCTCACTGCACAGAAAGCACCCATGTCCCTTAAAGCTGTAAATAAATACATGGAGCAAATATCTTTAAAAGTTACACACAACATGGTTTTAAAATAAAAGGAGGTAAGGGATTAATCTAAAATTCCACATAAGAGCTTTTTCATGCTGATCCCTCTTCTCCTTCCCTGGTGCAATACCAGCACACTGTTCCTCCCTGGTGACCTGCTGAACTGGGAGAGCTCCAGTGCTTTCCACAAGGACACTGGGGACACGGGCACCCAGATAGGAGAAGATTGGCTCCTCTACTCAGCTGCTGCCACAGGGAAAAAGAAACTTCAGACAATTTTAGTGATGTCTCTCTGGAATACTTGTTTTTAGAAGCCTGAAAACAACTAGCTCCAAATGGAAATCAGATCATGCCATGCCATGTGCTTTATTTTCTTCAAATACCTTTCCCTTCCTGGGTGTGCAGCTCCCACTAACCCATCCCTGCTTTCTGACTTGTATAGCTCCCAGGTAAAACTCAAACTACAGGAGGGCACTGGTGCATGACTTAATAAATTTATATTTTGACTTTCACCATTTCCCCTGCTGTCACAAACAACTTTTGATCTTAAAAAGTGAAGCAGCAAACCCAGGCCAACGGGAAAAAAAAAATGGTGGGTTGTTTTTTTTTTCATTTTCAATACGATATATAGCCAAATATTCACAGCAGGAGGAAACGTGTCCCCCAAGTTGGGCTATTAGAGACAGTTCACTCTCACTGGCTGAAGAAATGCAAAGCATTGGCAGCAGTCATGCTCTGCAGAATATGACTGATATCTGAGAGAAAATTATTGTCAGTATGTGGTGAGAGCCTTCAAACTTTAACTCAAATATCTGTGTGCTTTTTATATTGGCAAATGATAGGTAACGGTGCAGAATAATGAGTTACCATTTTAATTGGCTGTGTATATTTTATTAGGTTCCCATTATACCCAGGTTCCCATTATACCTAATCTCTTCACTGAGGTAAAAGACAGCTTTGAATCATCACATCCCTTTTGCCAGTGGAAACAGCCTGGCAGGTACAGAGCTGAGATGCCTGAAAATCTATCTGTATGCTGGGAAAGGTAGATCTGGTGCAGCCTCTCAAAATGCCATAGTTCAAACCATCTAGGACCAACCCCTTCTACTTTGGGATTTCATGTGTTCAGGGTATTCAGGGCATCTGTTAACAGACAGAAGCCTGAAGGTCAAAAACCTAAGAAAATTTTATCAAATCACTTATGTCCTTCCTGAATGTTTTGTATATCCTGCATATGTGTGTCCCTTCAAGAATGAAGGAGGGGTTCAGGCCCCAAAGAAGTGTCTAGCATCTGCTGGAGGGGTAGGGCAGAAGATGTCAGGACAACAGTACTTGAAGCTGTAGCTGTTTTGGAAGGAGGTGCATGGCAGTGTCCTGATTTAGGATGGTGCTAACATCATCTTGCTCCTCATGCTCTGTCATCCTTTGCTTTCTTCTGCCACAGAAGTCATCTGGGTGGCAGTGGCCACTTGACAAATGGCCCAAACCATGCTTCCCAGAGAAGGGATCTAGCCTGTTTAAATGCTTTTTCTTTTTATACAAACCAACCAAAAATAGAAGAATATACCCTGGAATACAGTTATTGTGTTCTTTGAGAATTTTATCTGTATAAAGTCCCCTCTCTAAACCGAGCAAGATATTTTCATCCCCACCTACACAGCTTATTCACTGACCTCCCAAGTTTACCACACTCAAATTCTTGGCTTTTAGTGATTCTCCACGGAGTCTCACCCCATTTGCTGTAAATGGTTTCTTCCCTGTGCCTCCTCAGATGAACAAATGTGGGACACAAGCTCCAGTGTGGCTGTCGCTGAAGTCCGAGTCCCTGCCAGCTCCCGGTGAGAGCAAGTGGCTCACAGGCTGCGCTACTTGGCAAGTCTTCTTTGGGGGGCACAAGGACTGCTGCTTGTTCCGGATACCCATCTCCGTCAGGAACTGCGGCGAGTTCTTGGTGTACCTCCTGCAGCCTACCCAGGGCTGCATGGGCTACTGCGCAGAAGGTGAGCACCGGGGTTTGTCAGGAAGCCTGCACACGCCTCACATGCCTCTCCTGCTATTGCAGTGCACACCTCGGTGACCTTGCAAGCCAAGCGTTGCTCCCCGGAAGATGCAGACCGTGTAGAAAATAAACTAGCAGCAGTCCAAGGTGTTCCTGAAGGATAGCTGTTATTACCAGTGCCAAATGTAATCTGATGTGTATTACTGAAGTGCTCCTTGCTTGGTTACAGTCCACGTGTAACCTTTCCCACTGTCTTTGGCTCCAAGATGCACAGCTAGTGAGTGAAGGCATCTCAGTTTTATTGAGGCACTGTATCCAGGATACTGTATCTAAGGTCTGTTCTTATCTCCAATAATCCAGCATCCCCCCAAAATAGACAATTTTAAAACTCTGGAAGGGGAAAAAAAAAAATAAAATAAAACAACCTCAAACTGATAACATCTTTTTCATGACATTTATATAATTACTCTCATCAGAAATAATTTTCAGCCTACTCCAAGAGATCTAACCTCTGCTCAGTAGCTAGGAAACAAAGGAATAGCAGAAAGCAATTGCTCACTCAGTTAAACCTGCCGAACTTCAGAGCGTGTTCAGGTGCATATAGATTTAGTCAGAAAAGACAATTCTTTTTCAAAAGGAAAAATATTACCTTTATACTTTCAGCATTTTTGGACAGAGACGTTGACACACTGAGAAACTAAGGGTTGTCACCTTTCAATCAGGCAAAATTCAAGCTTAAATAAATTTTAAAAAGAGAGATATCTATTTTCTTATCTTTATTGATATTTTAACATTCTCACATGAAGAAGAGGTAAGAAAAAAGGCCTAAATAAAGTGAGATGAATTCAGCATTTGAAATAAAAAATATCCTTTAAAATACATGAAACCACTCTCATTTCCATGATTCTTTCTCAGAAATTACTTTTTAACTGAATCCAGACATTTGTCACTTCAAGCTTGGCTTCTTTTAAACAATAAGATTGCTGCTACCATTGTTTGAAGAATTTTTTACCAATATCTTTTGGGTGATTAGGTTTGTCCTTTTTGTTGCTCTGTACTTGTTTAGTAGTGCAAACATGCCTGCATTTTTAATACAAGCAAGTTTATTCCTTCTCCTCTTTCCCAAACAATCTTTTTCTCCCTTTTTCTTACCACTGCTGTTGAAGCTTTCACCTTCTCCTAGGCATTTCAGTGTGGTCCAGCTCTCTCAAGTTATTCTTCCCTTTAGGATGTTTTTGCTGTTTCAAGTACTGGATGAAAAACACCCCAAGCTGAAGTTTTTTACTATGGGTTGTTAATTCACAGTCTTAAATTCTGCTGAATCATTGAACCACAGAAGCCTCTATGCAGCCCCAGATGGCATCTCCACAGCCTCTTGCCAGGGTCAGTCCCCTGGCCCTGTCTGCTGGAGGCTCAGGAACAGGACACTGGTCAGCACTTCTGAGCTGCTAACCAAAATGAATTTAAAGCTTCATAGCTTGGCAAAAAAAGACACAGCTGAGAAAAGTGGCATATGTGCTTGCAATTCTGCTCACAACCTTCCATGAGCTGATCACCTAACTTTGTCCTTCTGGAATAATTTCCTGCAGAAAGTCACAATATGAGCCACAGTTTGAGGCAGCTTCCCTTAGAAACAAGAGAAAATGATATAAATGACCGGCCCTTATTCATATTTTAAGTAACTTGTTTCTTTTTCTTACCTCTTGTTATTTGCCCTGGACAGATGTTAAAATATTGGTTCTTCATTCTGCTATAACAGCCACATACCTTGTTCTCTTGGGCTTCCATAATATTTTCTACACTTCTCCAAAAAAGTTACTTCATTTATCCTTTCAAAGCATCTGAACCAACTTCATGCTGCATTTGAGTTGAGGTCTCTAGAGATGAAAGAACATCACCCTACAGTATCATACATCTTTTTGTTTCTACTTTCTAGGTGAATTTAACAGGAAGAAAAGTTTCAGACTTCATTACTTGTTGAAGTCTGTAGAAAGCAGGCTGTATTTTTAGAACAATGGCATTATTCTGGGCAGAGGGCAACTCTATTGAGCAGACTTAGTGTAGGGACGTCCCAGAACAGCCTGGAAAGGATCTTCACAGCATGGCAAGGTGGGCTGGGTGCTCTCTGAGAGTCAGTTTACCTCTGCAATATAATGATTTCTCCTATCTCTTCCGAACTTATTGCAAAACCTCAATCAAAAGGCTACGCTTCAGAGGAATGCCAAGCTGATGGACTTTGCCAGAGTAATTAATTTGTATTTATCCAAGTGCCTCTTTTCAATAACATCTCTCTTACTGCAAAATAAAAGAAAAACAAAACCAAAAAAGGTCAAATATTATAGCAACAATGGGTAGTCACAGTACAGTTAGTCATTTTTTCATTTTGTATGAATCTGTTTTCTTGCTTGCATAGTTAATAATCAAACCACAGGAATATAAAATGTGGCGTTTCTCCCATGTTCAGTTATGTTTAAATTTTCTTGTTGAGTGAAAAACTGTTAACACTAAAATAACATTTTGTGCTACATCCTTCTTTTGTTTCCTTCTTCCAGACAAACTCACAAGCCTGGCTTTGCAACCAGTGATAACTCCTGAGCTCGTGCAAGGTCGAGTCCACCTGAAGTGCACTTACAGCCTCCCCCCCTCAAAGCTGCCTCTGCAGTACAGGGTGGTCTGGTCACATCTGTCCACCCCTGGCAAGAAAGAGCAGATTCAGCA